>NW_026853361.1:0-133556 GCF_026571515.1 Ruditapes philippinarum
TGTCAATTTTTCTATAAGGTAAAATATGAAAAATGCAGTTTTACTTATTCTTAAATTAGCTGGACTTTGGTGGATAGATTCATGACATATCCAATCTACATATTTTACATAAAAACAAAAGTTCGTACGTAATATACTTTCATCCTTAAAACTATACAATAGTCACCGCCTGGCGGGGGTAACGCTCGACTTTTTCCTTTTTCTAAAAGCAAACAAAGAAGCAAACATTTGAACAAATCGTAACGTTTCCTTATTTAAAGCTTTAATAGGTCTGTCTTGTCACACAAGTTTTGTCAAAGTATGAATCCTTTCCATAAATCAATTACAATAAAAAGAAGATATTATCAAAATTCAGAAAAAAATGCATTATGTATTATAGAAAATAAATATACATGAAGGTCTTGTCGTTAAAAATGGAAATTTCAATAATTGACCTTCAAAGTCAAGGTCATTTATGAATGAAGGTCAAAGTCTGTCTAGTTAATTTAAAGGGCTATCCTTGAAAATTATTATTTTCAAGATTGAAGACAATCCATTAAAAAATAACAAAGTTATAGCAAAAAATAGCAAGAACAAGCAAAATTTGGACATTTGACCTTAAAGGTCAAGGTCATTAATGGATGAAGGTCGGTCAATGTTAGTCTGGTCTGGTCTGAAAGGTCTTGTCCAAAGGGTTGTTGTGGCTAAGTATGAAGACAATACACCAAGAACTTAAAAAGTTATGATCCAGGTACAAGTTTGCGGACAGAAACGGCAACGCCAACGCCCCTAGGACTATAACAATACCCCAACTTTAAAACAACAACAACAAAAAAACAACAACAACAAGTCGACCTAACAATGTCTTCTCACCATTTCAAATTTTGATACATATACAAAATACTGAAGTGAAGCAATAATAAAATTGCCAAGTTTCGGCATTTTTCTAAAATTGACAAGGAAAGTATTGCCCTGAAAGAAATTTCAGATCATCTTTGTAACGTTTCCAGATGGTCAACATAAACATCGTCATAGTTGTACATAAGAATGATTTCAATCATGCTTCATGCAAGCATCATTTTCTTTGAGATAATGTGAATAAAAGTATTCGTAACCATGATTTTGTATAAATCTACATGTAGATTAATACAGATTCTTTATCCGAAAGTTATCGATTTTTAGAACAGATCTCTTATCAGTGACGTAAACGAAGCTTATCTCAGACCAATGGCTAATAATTTAAGCTTCTAAATTTATGCTCAAAATGAAGAATGCCAAAAGATATGAAAGACAAATTTTATTAATTAACAAAATGCCAAAAATATTGATCATTTTTCCTGGAGCCCCTAAAAGAGACCAAATAATTAATTTGAACAAATTTGAAAGCAGATTATCTAAGAAGGCTAAAGACAAGGTTTGGTGATCATCCATCAATTAGTTCAGTTTAGATTTTTCTATTTTTAGTTATAGTGGCCCCTAAAATGGAACAATGAAGTTGATATGAGCTAACATGATAAAAGGCTACCTAAGAATGCTACAGACAAAGTTTGGTGACCATCAATAAGTTCAGTACAAGAAGATGATAAAAGTTTATTATATTTTTAGCTCTAGCGACCTCTTAAAGGGTCCAAGCAAATTAATATCAGCGAATTTGATAAAATACTACCTACCAATGATACAGACAAAGTTTAATGACCATCCATCAATTAGTTCAGTAGGAGAAGTGGTTAAAAGGTATTTCTATTTTTAGCTTCAGAGGTTCCTAAAAGGGGCAAATTAATTGGAACGAATTTGATAACATACTATCTAAGAATGCTACCGACAAAGTTTGGTGATCATCCATCAATTAGTTCAGTACAAGAAGATGATTAAAGTTTATTCTATTTTTAGCTTAAGCGGTCCCCCAAAGGAGCCCGACGAATTTGAGAAAAGACAACCTAAGAATGCTACAGACAACGCTTGCTGATCATCAATCATTTAATTTAGGAGAAGAAGACGTTGAAAGGTTTTTCTTATTTTAGCTTTGTAAACCCCTCAAAGTGGCCAATTGAAATGAGATGAGCAAATTTAAGTGCTAGTGTCACAAGGATGCTACGGACAAAATTTGAGATTAACCTGCCCAGCAGTTTCAGAGAAGATGATTGTTGACACATGACGACGATCGCCCTTTGAAACTTTCGGTTCTGTTGAGCTTATTATGGGCCTTGTAAAATGATCTCCAGTTATGTTCAAAAACATGTATTAGCTTTCAAGTAATGCCTTCAGTTGTTTTAAAGATTGATGTTGCACGGACAACTTTTTATTAGGATTTTTCTAACTTCAAAAGGTCATTTTCTTGTCAAAATCTATGTTGGAGTTATGTTAAGTGACCGTCCTAAATCATCTAAAATAAGTGTTTGAAGATATTCTTTGATTAGTCAACTTAAAAACAAAAATACTAACCAAGACTGATTGATTTTAGTCTAAAATACATGTACATGTGTATATATAATGATTTTTTAAAAATATTTACCTGGAAACTTCCTTTACAGTCTAAGCATTTGTATAGAACCTCTTCCTCACAAGCACCTTTATCATCCTTAACTTGCAGAACATATCCGTAATTCTCAGCACTGTACGTGGTTATAGGTTTATCCCAAGTAATATGAAAGCTTCGGCTTGTAACATCTGATATTTGTAAATTTTCTGGCTTCATGGACACTGAAAAAAACCCCAAAACAATAACATGATAGTAATGCAAATCAGCCTATTTTACTAGCCTATTTAGAGGGATAACTGGTCTATGTCAGGCAACAGCAATTTTCATATACCTCAATGGATCTGTAGTTTCTGGAATGAATATTTATTTGACCAAACTCAAAGCAAAGCTGAGGTATCCAAAATGGTGTTAAAGATGGTCTCATATTCCCTAAGTATTCTAGTATATTTGCGGCTTTTTTCAGTTTTGTAAATCAATTGAAATTTAAAACAAAATTTATTTTAATCTACCACATGTTATAAATTAAACTTTACTGAATTTTTTGTAGCTTTTGTCGTCTCATTTTCATGGTAGAAAAAATATGCAGTGTCTTGGTGTCTTTTCTTTATATGTCTAACTTCTTAGTTTGTTTTTGTTTAAACGGAAAAAACATTCATGATTAACTCTATAATAATCATTATATGATTATAAATATATATAAACTCTTTATAATATTCCTTTGTATAATTAGAAAGATACATTTGTAAGCTTGTTTGATGAATTTTTGGTATAAGTGAACTATTTCATATTCATGATTTAGTTATATACATTTTCGGTATAAGTGACCTATACCATATAATTATGTATAAATGTATTGTATTGATCTAAACCCATAAAAATGGGTGGGGTATTACGAACGAGGGTTCAGCCGTAAGTGAAATACTTTTCTCTTTTGTATTATAATGAACAAGAGCCACCGCCGGGCGTGGGCAATGCATGAATGTTTTACTTTGTCTAAAACAAATCTTTAGAAAAAAAGTTAAGTTTTCTATTTCTTAATTTTAATAGGTCTGAAGATTCACACTGGTATTGACAGAGCATAAATCCTTTCCATGAATAAATGACAATGTTAAGTAATTTTCTTTTCAAAATTCAATCATCTGTCGCTCAAGGTCACTTAAAGATCAAGGTCTTATCTAATTTATAATTCCACATGTCTGTTTGGTCACAAATGTTGTTTTGTCCACAGATGAATAAAAAATGTATGTATATATATAGGTTGTTTTGTCCAAGTATGAAAAAACAAATCCATTGATTCATTACAAAGTTATAGCAATTTTTATAGTAATTATAATCAGTGAAAATGAAAAAAAAGAATAAATATCATATTGTTTATAAAGTTCAAGGTCAGTTAAACCTTTTAGAATATCTTGTACAAAATGTTGTTTTGTCCAAGTATGAAAATAATCCGTTGATTGAAACATAAAAGTTTGCCATGGCAAAATATTATAATTAACAAAGGGTATGGAAATGTAGAACTTTTCTGTCTTTGCCATGGCAAACCATTCTAACATTTAAGACCCATGTGACCCTAATTTTTGACCAAGTGACCCCAAGATCAAAAGAGGTCATCTTCTAATAATGACCAATCACTATATGAAATATGACTACTTTGTGAAGAATAGTTTTCAAATAATCAGCGGAAACCATGTTGTTTTCCGGCGGACAGACCGACCGTCATTAGCAAAACAAAATACCCCCTCTTCTTTAAAGGGGGGAGGGCATAAACAACAATTTAAGGGCCATAACTCGTTGTGCATCTTTTACTTAGTCAAGGGCAAGGACTTTACAAATACTTAATCAATCGACAAAAACACCAGGGTGCATAAGTACATATGCTGACCAACATTATTGTAAACTTTCAGACCTACAGGTCCAATACTTTTTGAGCTATGCATGAACAAGTTGAAAATTGCAAATTTAAACTGAGTCAAGAGCAATAACTCTTATAAAACTGAACAAATCAAAATGCAAAACCACAGTTGCACAGCTTCACAGTGATGTTGATGATTATTCCTGTATAGTTGGTTGTTTCCAACTCAAGCACTCAAGGCATAATGGAATGGTTATTTTTAAGACAAAGGCAATTTCTCTACACATACTGAATAAATCCACAATCAAACCCAGGCCCCGTGTTCACAAAGAAAAGGATCAAGTGATCCTGATTTTATTTTCTTTGTTTTATATAACTAATATTGATCGTATTTTGCTAGAATTGAATGGTACATAAAGCTAATGTAATATTTTGCTGATTTGCAAAGAAACAATCCTGTTTTGGGATAAAATAGACAAATAACGAAACAAATACAAAAATAATGGGATCAAAATAAGGATCAATTTTAGGATCAAGATCATTTTTTGGATCAACTGTAAAATGCCCATATCTTTCAAAAATTACAATAAATTTATTCTTTAATTTCAAAAACATGCTATTTCAAGTCCAGTTTTATCAAGTTAATATTAAATATCTAATCTATAAGAATTAACAATGGATAATATTTGAGTTTTTAGATTTGATCCTGATCTTGATCCTGATCCTAAAATCTTTGTGAACACGGGTCCAGGGCCACAACTAGACATGACAACCAATATTCCAAGTTTCATGATTCTTGGTCAAATACTTTTCAGCTATGTGTCACACAAGTTGAGAATTGCAAATCTTTAATTAGTCAAGGGCAATAACTCTACAAATACAAAATCCCCAATAAAGCCTCCAGGTGAAAACTTCACATGCTGACTAACATTTCAGTAATGGTTCAATATTCTAGGTAAAATACTTTTTGAGTTACCTGCGACGAAGTTGAGAATTGCAAATTTTTACTAAGTCAAGGGCACTAACTCTACAAACACTAAATAAATCCACACAAAAATACAAAGATGCCAACTACACATGCTGACTAATGTTCCTGTTAAGTTTCATGATATTAGGTCAAATACTTTTTGAGTTTCGTGCGACACAAAATGTGAACAGAAGGACAAATAGACGGACGTACTTAACACGAGAACTGGTTGAACTGGGTGATGTTCCCAGAATAGGTTTGGACACAGAAAAGAATACCTCTTGTAGTGTAAAAGTATGTTCCGGACACAGTTCAAAGTGAAACAATGAACAAAGGGCAATAACTCCAAAATTAGGTATGGCAGAGCTACTGTTCTTTGCACTACGCTTCTAAATAATGATATATATCCACCAACAATGTTTCATTTTGGTATCTCTTATAGTATAGAGTAATGTACCGGAAGTAAAGTACAGTTCAAAGTGTTAAAATAAACAAAGGGCAATTACTTCCAAATTAGGCAAGACAGAGTTATGGTTCTAACGCATTGCACATCTACTTAATGAGATCTATCTACCTACAAAGTTTCATGTTGATATGTCATATATTTTTAGAGTGAAGTCTCGGACAAAGTTCAAAGTATAAACATGAACAAAGGGTAATCACTCCAGAATAAGGCAAAGCAGAGCTACGGTTCTTGTACACTACACACCTACCCAATGAGAACTATCTACCTACAAAGTTTCATGTTGATAGCTCTTGTTGTTTCAGAGTTATGTTGCGGACAACAATAGCGGACGGATGGACGTCCGATCGAATAGGGACAAAGGGCCATTTCTATTGTTATTTTCTTTTGTTTAATAGAGAGCCATGGCCAGTTATTCTATTGTCACTGAATGAATTCGATTACACTCTTTTGTTCTGTTTACAGTTAGATGGCCTTTTATCCCTATTCGGTAGTGGGACATACAGACGAACGAATGGACAAAGCGGAGACTATATACTCACCCTTTGAGGAGCATAAAAATGGTACTTTTCCTTTGATCCTTTTAGCCATTTTTAGCCATACAAGGCTTAAAAAAGACACACAAGTAAAACCTGAATGAAAAGGATCAAAGAGAATTTACTGTTCCCCATTGTTCGCCAAGTCACAAAGGTATCTCTGGGTTTGTACGGACGGAAGTGCAAGTTTACATCTAAATGCCCCCACCCCTTATAGTGGGGGCACTAAAAGCAAAAAAATAATGTTAAAGTTTATTGTATGAAACGCTTTAAATAACATCTTCCGTGCAAAATTTCACTTCAAAATACAAATGTGGAAACAAACGTAAGCAAACATCCATATATGTGAATATTTAGGGATTTGGCGGTCATCTTTGACGCTATCTTGGATTTCTAAGCTTCAAATCAGACTTGAGGCAAATACATATTTATTCCGGAACTACAGACCTTGATGAACAATTTGGAATGTAGAACTTGCTGTTAGCTGACATAGACCACTTCGATGTCATTTAACTCTATGGATTTGCAGCACTAATATATATATATATGTATGTAGTTAAAAAGTTTCTAGGGAAAACAGGTTATTTAAACATCTAGCCTATATTTTTTTTAAAAGATACTGCTTATAATATGGTAAAGTTCACTCACTTATTATATATTATGTATGCCAGTGTATGTGCTGTTTCTTATATTTATTAATATATATATATGTATATATATATTTTATAAAGAATTCAGGTAGATTTTTTGTCTGTAAAACATCTTTGAAAACTAGAATTTAAAGTAAAAAGTTTACATTTATAAGTATTGTAAACAACATATATGGTGTTTTTATATACTAAATCTTTATAAAATTTTATATCGTAAATTGGATCGATTTATTCTTATTTTAACACTATGTACATGTATACTTACTCTTAGCTCTAGTTTTGCAAGATGATGAAACCTGGTCAAAATTGGTTGAAATGTATCCTTCATTTTCTGTATATAACCGAAATATGAAGTTTGTTCCTAAAAGAAGCAATACTCAATAAGTTATATTTGGTAACGTTTATATATTATGATCTAAATGAAAAGCAAAATATTATCAATTATCTAAATAACTATATACATAAGAACGTTTACATTATATCATGTATGACAGTATGTTGATAATGTCATAATTACCTGGCTGAAGATTTCCAACAACGTTTTGTGTTTTAGTTCCGGTAGTGTTATCACGAAACAGCACTTTGTAACTTGTATCCATTACATCAATATGATATCTCACTAAATCACCATTAGGTAAAGAAGGCGCATCCCAATCAAGTGTTATAGCACTGTCTGTTGGAGATTTGCAAACACCATTACGTGGTGCCTCTGGAACTTTAATTTAAAAAAACAGAAAGTTTGAAAATATTATTCTTTTCTGAAACAATAGTTTACTTGTTAGGATTTACTATTATTGTTTTAGTATATTCTAACATAAGAATGCTTTTCTTATAACACAAATTAAATGGTATAGTTTGTTCTTCATGCAAAATGCAATTTGAATATACCCAACATAACCTCAATATAATGTAATTAAAAGGCATGATAAAGAACAATTACCTTGGACTTTTGTTTTAACTGTAGAAACCTTTGTCTCACTCCATAAAAAGTCTCCATTAAACTGTTGACTCCTTGCTGTTACAATTACATTATATCTGTAACCATTCAGTACATTGTTAAACGCCGTAGATGAAGATGAGGTTTCCTGGGACGCTTTCTGTGTATCACCATCAAATAACTTTACTCTATATAACGTTGCTTCACCCGTTCCTGATGTCCATCTAATAGTAATGATTCTATCACGAGCATCTAAATCATTTTCTGAACTTGTTACAGGACCTGGAATGCTAGGTTCTGAAAAAAAGAACAAAAATATAAATATAAAGATACACTTTAAAAAGATAACAATTTTTCCCATTTTTTGAACCACAATTAAATCTGTTATTGATAAAAAGTAGTCATGTACCTTTCTAGTTTCAACAGAATTTCGCATCTCATATGGTCAAAAACATGTAGGTTGTCTCTTCTATTCTAAATTTTTATACAATTCATTACTTGTGTGCAACTTTTATTTGTGTTATACACTTAACTATAGTCGTCAAATCAAGCTTGAATAATGAATGCCTTACCGACATTATTTATGCGTGGTTTTACAATTTAAATTATTTTATAATGATCAATAGTTGTGGTTTAACAAATCAAATACATGTACAATACAATGCTGATGAACATGACACCAACAAATTTGTTATAAAGGACCACCTTTGAACTGATTAAATAGTGCAAAGCCAACAAGCATACTTGGTTTATATGGAATTTACTTAAGCTCTATTGTGTAGAAAGCTATAAGCTTAAGACAGACTTTTTACATCCATTCCTGGAACCAACCAATACAGAACAATAAGTGGAACCAACGAGTACAGAACAATAAGTGAAAAGTTTCTTGGTCAAGGAAACAATGACTTGCCCCTGACAGGGCTCAAACTCATGCAGCTGGTGATCATTAGATTACTGATGAATTAACCACTTGTCCATGCCACCACTTTGCTAAAATGTGTAAAACTATACATTCTAACACAACCTGCATTTTTCCCTGTTGAACATTAAAGAACCGAAAGTGAGTGTTATTATGCTATAAAATCACTGTTGACATCCTATACTTAGACATGTGAAGTGATCATTATACATGTGATGTAACTACTGAAAATGCGACAACCTCGTGATATAATTCTTCGCATCCAAACTTCAATAAGTTTTTATTGAGCGATAAAATCTCTGCTTGGGATATATCATTTCTTGAACGAAACCTTATCTTACTTGGACTTTTGTCACCTGTAGTACATCACAACAATTGTTCAAAATAGGTTATATTCCAGAATATCCAACTAAGAAAAATTAAGATAATAATCATATGCAAAAGTGTCCTCTCCCTTATTCTGCATCATAATGTAACAAGAGAGCCATGATTGCCCTGAGGTCGCTCACCTGTATAAAGGCACCCGGAGCGGGGCCAGTTTAATGTTTTTAAGTTTGTTAAGGTTTTACTACACACATATAATGAAAAACAACAATCTACCCCCCTCCTTCCACCCCCCCCCCATCTTGGCAGGGCCAATTTTAACCCAAGGGCTTTTATTTGAACAAACTTGGTAGACTACCATAAGAAGATGTTTCATGCTAAACATCTAAGCTCTAGCTCATTGGGTTTTTTTAAAAGAAGATTTTTTAAGTTTTTACTATACACATATAGTTAAAACCAATGACACCCCTGGGGCGGGGCCAATTTTGACCCCAGGGCTTTTATTCGAACAAACTTTGTAGACAATTACTAGAAGATGTTTCATGCTTAATATCTTACCTCTAGCTTTTTGGTTTCTTTCAAAAAAGATTTTTAATTTTTTGCTATACAAATATAAGGAGAATCAATAACACCCGGGGCGGGGCCAATTTTGACTCCAGGGCTTTTATTTAAACAAACTTTGTAGACACTCACTAGAAGGTGTTTCATGCTTAATATCTAAACTCCAGCTATTTGGGTTTTTTCAAAGAAGATTTTTTTAAGTTTTTGCTATATACATAGAAGGAAAATCAATGACCCCCCGGGGCGGGGCCAATTTTGACCCCAGGGCTTTGTTAGACACCAATTAGAACATGTTTCATGCTAAATATCTTAGCTCTAGCTCTTTGAGTTCTTAAAAAGAAGATTTGTTAAGTTTTTACTATATGCATATAGGGAAAATCAATGACCCCCTGGGGCGGGGCCAATTTTGACCCCAGGACTTTTATTTGAACAAACTTTGTAGACACTCATTAGAAGATGTTTCATGCCTAATATCTAAACTCTAGCTATTTGGGTTTTTTCAAAGAAGATTTTTAAGTTTTTACTATATGCATATAGGGAAAATCAATGACCCCTGGGGCGGGGCCAATTTTGACCCCAGGGCTTTTATTCGAATAAACTTGGTAGACACTCATTAGAAGATGTTTCATGCTAAATATCTTAACTCTAGCTCTTTGGGTTCGTTAAAAGAAGATTTTTAAAGTTTTTACTATATGCATATAGGGAAAATCAAAGACCCCCTGGGGCGGGGCCAATTTTGACCCCTGGGCTTTTATTTGAACAAACTTAGTAGACACTCACTAGAAGATGTTTCATGCTAAATATCTTAGCTTTAGCTCTTTGGGTTCTTTAAAAGAAGATTTTTAAAGTTTTTACAATATGCATTTATGGAAAATCAAAGACCCCCTGGGGCGGGGCCAATTTTGACCCCAGGGCTTTTATTTGAACAAACTTTGTAGACACTCACTAGAAGATGTTTAATGTTAAATATCTTAGCTCTAGCTTTTTGGGTTCTTTAAAAGAAGATATTTTAAGTTTTTACTATATGCATATAGAGAAAATCAAAGACCCCCTGGGGCGGGGCCAATTTTGACCCCAGGGATTTTATTTGAACAAACTTGGTAGACACTCATTAGAAGATGTTTCATGCCAAATATCTAAGCTCTAGCTCTTGGGGTTTTTTAAAAGAAGATATTTAAAGTTTTTTCTTTCGGTTGCCATGGCAACCAGAGTTCTGCATGGAATTAAATTCTTTGAACAATATTTAAAGGTGACCACCAAAGGAACATTCCTGTGAAGTTTGGATGAAATTGGCTAAGTGGTTTATGAGGAGATGTCATTTAAAGTAAAGTTTACGGACGGACGTACCAACTTTTGATATTTAAGAGGCAAATCAGCTCATAAACTACACCTGGACGTAAGTCCATAAGCAAAATTAGCTCATAAAAACAAAAAAAATAGCTCTTAATTTGAATTTTATGAGTTTTTGTTCTTTATTTACCTACGGAATGAAGCTCATAAATATCAAATGTTTGCTCGGACGGACGGACGACGGACGGATGGACGGACGGACGCCGGACGAAAAGCGATCATAAAAGCTCACCCTGTCACATTGTGCAAGGTGAGCTAAAAATACATGTAATGGATTTTTTAATTCTTACTTGCAGCTTGTTGTTTTGATGTAGAAGTTATCCTTGTAACACCAGGTTCTGTGGCTGTATCTTTTGATATCACTTTAACTTCATACGTTTTTCCAGGTGTCAAACCTGTAACCCTTTGAGGTGATGTTGCACCGGCCACCTTAACCCCACTTTGCAATTCTACATCATATCCACTTACATAACTAGATCTAGTAGGTGCAGTCCAAGATACAATAAATTCTGTGGTTTTCATACTTGAAAAGGTAATGCCTGTAACTTGAAGTTCTTGCACTGAAATCAAACAAATGAAATGAACTATTTTAACGTCTGAGGCATTCACTACAGTATCAAGAATTATATATGATCCGTTCACATATTTTTATGGCATGCTTTTGTTTTATACCTTCATAACTTGAAATATATAATAAGTAACTCAATGTATATTACACTGTACATCATATACATTATTATGCATATATTTAAGCCGATTACCTGGCGTGGTTAAAATCAAAACAAGAAAATTTGTTGAATAATTACTTTCCCATTTAAATGAATTTACTGAAGCTGCTTTGCATCACTGGCTTTTGAAGATGATCTTTGACCTTACTATTCATATGGTTGAAAACCATTAAAATATTTAATTAGTGAAACATCACTAGTGGATTATGTGGGCAATAATTATGCATCATGTTAATGTTAATATATAAGGGCTGTTTGAAAAGGTCATATAATTTCACAAATTAAATGCTCAATGATCACAGGAACTAAGAAGAGCCATCAACAAGTGGGGACCACACTCATTTTTTTACTTATTTCTAAAGTCAAACACATTTGAGGAAGAATATTGCAGTAAAGAATGCTCCAAAAAGATAACATCATTTCCTTGTTCAAAATATAAATAAAGTTTCATATTTCAAAATTGTACGGGTCAACTAGGTTATACTACATGACAAATATTTAAACTATATGCATTGCAGTTTCATGAAATAAGACTGATATGTGTTTGCTCATACAAGACTATATCAACAAAATGATCCCAAGGCAGGGCCAATATTGACCCAAGGGGTACGAGTAATACCAGTTATTTTGTGGGCCACAAAGTGATTTTACATGCCAAACATCCAAGCCCCGGGCATCATAGTTTCACACAATAGGTAACATGTCTTTTTCCTATATAAGTGTATATAAATTAAATGACCCATGGGTTGGAGCCAATATTGAACCAAGGGGCATGGTTCATATCAGTTTTGAAAGGTCAATGAGGCATTGATACATGCTAAATATCTTAGCTCTAGACATTGCAGTTTAACACAATGAAACTTAAAATGTGTTTCCGTATATACTCGTAAGTTTTTATAATACTGTATGTTTGTAACATTGCTTTTAATTGGATAATCGTCATGTTTCTATAGTTTTATATACATGACTGTTTTCAATTTATAAAGAAGTCTCACAGTTTTGTCTCTTACAATGATGCTAAATTGCTATAATATAAATTTGTTATAAATATTTCTTACAGGTCTTATGGCCGTAAATTAAAGGGTGTTTGAAATATAGTCCTTGCATAATATAGCTAATTAAATATATAAACTGTTAGAAATCTTTGTTAGTTATAGTATAAATCAAGTAATCCAGACAAGAAATTTTGAAATTTATACAAAATGATCATGTTTGACCTTGACCTGAGAAAGGTCAAACATGCACTATGCACAATGCCTCATTATATCATAGTATGAACTCTATTGTTCTGTTAACTATTTGATTGCCCCCTATCTCTATTTGGTAGTGCAGATGGAAAACCAGGTGCATAACAATATACGCCAATATTGTTTTGGGCATAAAAAATTATGACCAATGTAAAAGTTTATGGCTGGCAATGAGAATAGAAACAGACAGCATGGCTGTAGCAATGACTTTATTTAAAAGGTCGAGTTAAAAATACACTAAAAACTATCACTGTAAATATAAGGGTCTGAGATATATATAAGGAGATGGTCATATAATTGCCTGGTCAGCTAGTAAACAATGAATATAAACTTTACCTGTTCTGCAATTACTTTGAGAGCTCCCTTTATTGAACCAGTAAAATCCAACACTACATGTACATTTTCTATTAATACATTCAGCATTTGGATCTGAACATTCGTTAAGTACACCTCCTTGACAACTGCCACCAAGTCCAACATCTGAAATAAGATAATACATTGTGAAATTGATAAATATAAATATTAAATCTGAAATAATAATTGTACATCTTAATAGATAAGATTTTTCGTATATTTTATTAATTTAATTGCTACAATTTTCTCATTAATATTCGATTCTATCAGTATTTCAAGCAAGACTAAGTGTGTAGTTTTACAATTTATAATTGATTGCTTAGCACATTACAAATGTTTTATATGGTGAGGATCTATATAGATTGATGATTTAGATAAAATTTTAGATAAAACATGTTTTAGCAATAGCTTGAATGTTTCACTATTGAGAATTATTTGGCAGTATAGTACACAATGAAGAGTATATCTTTGCTAAAATAATACTTTATCAGTTTAATTTAAGAATAGACGGCAGGTAGATGACAGCTCTGGTTGCTTGTTGCAAGTTTATAATTTACATAATTTATATAAAGCACATTTTCCCCAAGATATGAATGAAGTTGTCCTTTAAATAGAGCGAACACGAGTAATACTTAATCACTATAACTGTACTTATTACTGAGAAGCAACAGAAGCAAAATAATTGTTCAGGTAATTGGCTTAAAATAAGTTGAAATCTGTAACATGTTACCAATTTCATAAAGAGAAATAAAGACAAAGACAAAGCATTCCTGAGGCATAATGGGCCTTAAGAGAAATCACAACTAAAACCCATGAATCTTAAAATGTAAGAGAAAAAAAAACCGTTTCAATTCTAGTGGAAACACAAACATTCCCTTATCACAAGTAAAAAGCCATTTCTCTACATTCATAGAGGATATTAACGTATCTACATTATAACACTAACATTTAGCGCGTCTTTAATATATGTTTGTATAACGTAAATAACGTCACGTCAAAATATATGCATGGCCGTGCAATACCTTTTTAACGGTTGCAAAAGCAGCAGAGGTAAGTGATAAAGGTACTTAAACTGTTTACTACAAGATGCTCAAATATAATACATTTTCTATTGTGATATCTACATACATGAAGTATCCTAATTGAGATGTGTTTTATAGCCATTAGGACAAACCTCTTTTATAACAATTCCGATAGCGAAATGCATATAAATAATGAATCTGTTAAGACAGATTTTTTACATACATTGAGTGTAAAATTCGATCTTGAAGGACTATATAGTGTAATAGTTGAATGTTAACTTAAAGGGAATTCAACAAGGTTATTTGACATGATGGGATTTGTATTTTTTTAAAGATTAATGTTCCATATGATCTAGACCTATAACTGGTGCACATAATTTAAGATTATTCACTCATTCGGCTTACCCAGAATAATTATTCTAATTGTTTTTCACTCAAATAAGGTTTAGAGTTTACCCAGAATAATTATTATAATTGCTTTTCACTCAAATAAGGCTTAAAGTAGCACAAATATGATTTTTAAATCTTTTTTCTAGAATATTTCTTAATTACCATTTGCAACTCCTTCTATTCTAAGCAATTCTATGTAAGATATTCAATTTTTTTTCCCGAGTTTTGGACCTCAGTTCAGTTCCTTTAATATTTCATGTTCATTATATAAAACTCAAATACATTTACACAAGAAATTACTCTAAAGATTTAAGATACAGCTGCTTTCTTCTGCATTTGTAGATTTTCCAACACATCCCTGTAAATTTATATAGTTTCTTTAAACTGCAAGTTATATTACTTACTTGGTTTACAAATACTTCCATCTTGATGATAACGATCATCACAGGAGCAGATATAGGATGACCCTCGACAGCTTGCGTTTTGGTACACACACTGTTTACTGTTCGAATGGCTTCTGGAACAAGAGGCTCCAAGATTTATCCCTGTAATCATACAATTACATTCACTTTAACATTATACACAATTTTTAAGTGTTTTCTATCATTTGAAACTTTACTCATGTAAAATGAAATTATGATTTTCACAATTTTACATGCATCAGGATGTTTTAGCAGTAAGAGCTTTAATATATACTATATGTTAAATATAAATATCAAATAAACATACTTGTCTCACAAATACCTCCAATGGTATTGTCAGTGTTTGTATCGTAATATGTGCTAGTACATCTACACTTGCTTCCAACACATGCAGCCCGAGATGATGAACAGGCATTTGGCATTGGACAATTAGAGCCAAGGCCAACCTCTGAAAATATAGAAATATATAAACTTCATACAATTATTAACTTTTTTATATCACTTTACATGGACAACATAACTTCATACAATAATACAACAATAAGCAGCTTGTGAAACTTGCTTTATATCATTACTTTCTATATCTCATAGAAATATCATACATATCTTACAGTTGTAAACACGAAAAAAAAGCACAAAAAAAATTCCTTTCAACTGACATTTTTTAAAATGAATATAACATGAAGTAAGATATTAAGGCCAGAAAGAAACAAATCAATAGGGGTCATCTACTAATTATGACCAATCACTATGTGAAATATGAAGACTTGTAATAAACAGTAACTAAGCTAATAAGCGGAAACCATACTACCATTCAAGAACCATGTGACCTTTACCTAGTGACCCCTAAATCAATAGAGGTCATAATTTCATAACATAGCAACAAAAAGATGGGTTTTCAGCTTTGAATCTCAATGTCTGAGAAGTTAAGAAACAACTTGCTCATTACATTTGTTGGTTTAATTCCCAAGATGCCACACGATATTGTGTCCTACAACCGAACAAACAAGAGCTGTGAGTTGGACAGCAAGCTTGACTATTTCCAATGCTTTATAGTAAAACAACAGTTTGGATAATGTAAGAATTATCACACAGGAAAACTAATCATTCACAAAAATACAGTAACCATAATGTACATGACAAAGTTTTGAGTGTCTTGGATATTCAGAACAAATACTTTTATTAGGTTCACAATATATAATAATTGACTAATGGGCTAATGAATATGATGTGAAATTTACCAAAAAATCTGGCATAATTTTGTCAGAAGGCTTGATTGAGTTACCAGTTCCTGTGTACAGGTTGGTGATATGATTCTGTGCAGGTGTTCAAAGTTTCAAAACCAGATGGAATTTGTCAATGGAACTTGAAAATATTTGAGGAAACGCAAACTTTAACATTAATTCAAAGTAAAAAAGGTGTATTATTCTGTCGGATAGAGTTACCTCCTCCTGTCTACAAGTTTGAGACATGATGGTGAACAAGTGCGCAAAGTTTCAGATGCAGAGGTCAATGACATTTGAAAATATTAGAGGTGGTACACACACTTTTACATGAAGTAGAAAAGGGGCATATTTTTGTCAAATGCTTGATAGAGATACTTCCTTTTGTGTACAGGTTAGGAGCGATATGGCCAACAAGTGTGCAAAGTTTCAAAGCCATATGTCAATGAAACTTTGAAACTATTTGAGAAGGTACGTAAACTTTAACTTAAATTCTAAGTAAAAAGGTGCATAATTTTGTTAAAATTTCTTGATAGTGTCACCTCCTCCTTTGTACAGGTCGAGGGGCATGATGGTGAACAAGTGCGCAAAATTTAAAAACCCTATGTCGGTGGACTTTAAAAATATTTTAAGTGGTTTGCAAACTTCAACATCAGTGGTTACGTCGAAGCTCGGGGGACTGGGATAGCTAATCCTTATTCTTCAAATAGTCGTGCTTAAAAACAGAAAGTAACAAAATGCTTTTGATTTCTAAAGCCAAAATGTGGTTAAATGATAAATCATTTAAATCATTAGTATGATTGTTATAATCTAAATTTCTTTTATATGTCAATCTTATTTAATAATCTTGTAAAATTAACGCCGAATACTTTAATGTATAATCTATCTATATTGACTTCTCTGTGTCACTTAATCTTTAAATTTTCTTATTCATTTAATAGTGTACTTCAATATTATTATTCCAGCTATTTCATATTAATGTGTCAAGCTTAAATTATTATTTATTAATCTGCCAATAACAATGCGAATTTAATATAGTTCCTGCTTAATGTTAAATATAGTAAGATGTTAATGGTTCTAGGTGACAATACTTTTTGTATGATCAAGACTTTAAATAGGCCCTTAAGAAATAATCATCAGATCTGCCATCACTTATCCATTAAATTTGTTATTGTTTTATTTCCATTTTTTAAATGTGTTAATTAAATCTGCTTGATTGACTTGTATGTATATCAGGTTTTTTTTCGCGAATATCTAAGTTTCGATTTAATCATGATGAATATCGCAAAAAGTAGATTCGCTAAATTTTCCTTCAATTTCATACAGGGATTGCATGAGTTTCCGGAACTTTCTTTTCTGCTTTTCATTATGAAATATCAATTTTTGATAGCCATGGTTGTTTGGAATTAAATCTTTGTTATTATTGTTTTTACTTTTTCTTTAGTAAATAAAAGTTGTTAGGTGACACAATGTGCATTTATGCTTATTTAACTGCTTTTCCTATATAATTTGATAGTTTACACCTTAAAAATAGGCAACTGAACAATAGCATGTCAACAATAAGGGGAGGTGATGAATTAAGTTTGAAATACAGAATACATACATGTAATCGATGCATCAATACAAATATTGAAAACAAAGTTTTAACTGAGAAAAAAATAAATCACTGACATTAAGGCGGTTTCTCTTTGTCACACAAAAGAAGCATGTACAGATTCTTTGAAGTCATATTCCAGCTTGACTATCACAGAATAAAATCCTTTTGTTTTATAATTTAAATCTTGCATAACGTCATGGACATCCGGGATTGTCACAGAAATTAGCCGACCGTTCCAGAGAAGATATTTGTGTAAACAATAGAAATTTGAAACTTATTTGCAGCAAGAACGTTTTAAATAATATGCAATTATATTCATAAGTTAATTATTCTAACCTGTTGATGTCAGAACAATTTCCCAAGACAGTTTAGTAATACACATAACGGTTGACTGTTTGGTATATATATGACATTTCTCAATCAATACTGGGAAAACTTGTAAACAACCGTTTGCACAAATGACTCCGACTACAATTATCTAGCAGTTGTTCACGTATGCAGGTTGGCAAAGTCTTTTAAATTCATAAACAGGCTGCCCGTTAGTGACGATTGACACTTCTAGTGCAGCAAACGATCTCTAGTGCCTGTCAGTCATGTGTCTCAAGGAAAAGTTCATATTATGATAAGCTTAAAAGTTACAATTTTGTTTTTAACTGTCATTAAAAGTTTTGTTTATTAACTGTCATTATATGCATTTGTAAGAAAATAATTGCTCGGAAATAACTTTTCTTCTTCAAATCTTTGCCTACTCGCAATTATTTTTGAAGTGTGATAATTTGGTTCATTTTGATTATCCAAATTTAGAGACGATTACTTAGCATGCTAAATTAAAGTAGGTCAGACTTTTCAATGTTGCCGGCCGTGAAGCTTCCGCAACTTAATCAGCCGCTTTTTTAAAAACATTTTTTCTTTATATGATGAGGCATTGTCACAGTATACAAATTGTATCATAATATTTGTAAGTTGTAGATATTAGCATACTAGGTTATATACTGCTATGTTAATTTCAGACACATTTTTAAAATGACCCGGAAATAAGTCATGAAACATCCGTATCACATGATTAATAATGTACATAAGAAACATTTATTAAATAAACACATACTTATAACACAGTTATTTCCATTCCAATAATATCCAGATACACATTGGCAAGTTGAACTTCTACATTCAGTATTTGGCCCTTCACACTTGTCCCCAAATATAATACATGGTTGCCCAAAAGGAATCACTGGAAATTAGACGTCATATATATATTTACTACACTTTTGAAATTATAAATCTTTTCCTCTTATCATTCTAAGATTTAACTTACCACATTATTGTAAAAGGATAATGAAGTTTTACGTGGCACTTCTCATCAAGTGTAAACATGGTAATGCATGGTCAGTATGACCTTTACCTTTACATCAGCCTAGCATGATCATGTATTTTATGAAGTTTGTTGTCTAAGTTACTGACTGAAAACAAACTAACCTAAAGATAAATCAACATTCTTTTTTTTGTATCAATCTCAAACTGTTATAGAAAAACATCTAAACGCAGTCGCTGTGTAAGATGAATTATAGTATATAAAAATAGAATTATACAGGAAAATACATACAGATAGTCAGTAAGAGTCAGATTGCAAAGATCAGAAAATACCACATTGTAGCCCTTTGATTACAATAATACATCATTTCCTCTTATCACGTAACACATTATTGTAAAAGGATAATGAAGTTTTACGTGGCACTTCTCATCAAGTGTAAACATGGTAATGCATGGTCAGTATGACCTTTACCTTGATACATCAGCCTAGCATGATCATGTATTTTATGAAGTTTCTTGAATATGGATCAAATGGTTGTCTAATTCTGATCCGAAACACAAATTGACATTCCTTTTTCTAGAAAGAAGGCAAAATTAATTTGATTTGAACTACTAATTTTTGAAAACAACTTTTTGTGACTTTCCTGTGATATTATGTTGTAAGTTTTTAAGGGTTTTTTTTGTCAAAAAATTCTATGAATGCTCTACTGTAATTGCTAATCAGATAAAATATGTTTTTTTTTATTTAAGCAATTTTCATAAAGTACTTGCAATGATCATTGCTGCACGAGAAGATGTTGTTTCTTTAAACTTATTCTTCTTTTAGATTTGGTGGCCAACTTGTTTTATGGACTGGAACCATTAGAGAAGACCCACAAATAATCATGTCTGTATTGTTTTATCACTATTAATTGGCAGAGGATGCGGCATAATTAAAATTGTAACCGACAGATGACCACCACAAGGGTATTATTAAAGTTCACATGAGTTTCTTTGTCCTCTGGTGAGCCTAAACAATTATTATGCAAATCTCTTTAAATAGTCCATGAATTGTGCATATTTCTACTAAAAACGCTACTTTTGCTACAAATTTTAGCATTTATGAAACAGATAAAATTTTACCTGGGCAGTTTTGAGAGTTACACTGTTGACCTTGAGAATATATGTGCAATACTTTAGGATAATTTACAAATAAAATATTACCTTGACAGTTTTGAGTGTTACACTGTTGAATGCCAGAATCACTTCCAAAACATGGTGCACCACCATATTGTGGTGGAGGGTTTGTACAAGTTCTAGACCTGGTTTGTGTGCCTCCAGCACATGAGACTGAACAAACACCCCATGTTGACCACTGAGTCCATCCACCATTAACTTTAATAAATAAAGATAAAAAGGTTAATTCAATTATTATAGTTATTTTCTCTGAATGCATTCATTCCTCATAATGGGGGAGTTTCCCACACTCTACTGATAAGCGGAAGTAGTAAATAAGAGGTATACAAACTATGGCCACTTGATGTAAACACAGAGATTAATAGAAAGTTTCTGAGTATTGCGTCTGGTCAGTTGTTAAATTAAAGAAATAGTTAATTACCAAAGGGTTTCAGCAGCAGGAATAAAAGAAGATTTTATCATTTAATATTAAGCTAATCATATTTAACAAATTGAATATATTACATTAAATCTTTTACAAACATATAAACGGCTTTATTTTTCAACTGTACAAGTGTACTATGTAGACTGAATAACAGTATGAAAATGAACTTGGAAAATAATCAACACTTTTAAAATACAATGCCTTTAAATACATTTTATTTACGTAGAACTAATTAAAGTGAATTATACTATATGTTTGATATAATCTT
The DNA here is from genome assembly GCF_026571515.1 of Ruditapes philippinarum. Lineage (NCBI taxonomy): Eukaryota > Metazoa > Mollusca > Bivalvia > Venerida > Veneridae > Ruditapes > Ruditapes philippinarum. The sequence goes on from NW_026853361.1 coordinate 21,180, forward strand.
TTTTGGTATATCTATAAATTTATGATGCTTCAAATAAATATAATCATATAGAGTTTCTTGCTTCAAATTTGTTCTTTAGTAAATAAAATGCATCTAGTTACATATTTTTTACAGATTGGAGACGTGTGACAGAAATTAAGACTTTAAGGGAGAACCCATTCTGCTACTTTATTACATGTTCAAAGATCCTGTAACACATATTTTCATGGTTTTATTTCATAAATATGATGCTCAAATAAAGATTTGTCAATTTTGTAAGGTCCAATAAGCATTATTTATAAAGATATTACCCAATTTAACATTTCATGTAAATTAATGGAGATAATTAGAAATTTATTTTCTATAAATTCTAATTCAATTTTTCCAATAAGAAATGAATGCATGTAATTAATTGATTAAATGTTATGTGCGCAAATATTTGCAGTACACATTTTACATATTCTTCGATGTTTGAAAATTGTTTGATTTGCATAATTATATACATATATAATTTTTTGCAAGTGTGGTATACACACAGTAACAATATCAATCACAAAACATACAGGATCTTTAAAGGCAAGATATACTTGTTTGTGCATTAAAACGTGACATAATCATGATAATGTGTGTCTGAAATAATAAAATTTTCACATTATATATCTGTCTTTATTGTTAATGAGTATCAACTACGTATTGTACGATTCATGACATTCCATTCTAGTAGGTATGTCAAATCACTTAAATATTTTCTACAATCAAGCTAGTTTGTCAACAATTTAAAATCATGAAAAAGACGTATAAAATATGTGACCCCTGTTTAATTATAGCTGCAGGAAGTTTTGATTTTAGAATTTTCAATTGCTTTGAAAATCCTATTACCCGTTCAACATGTATCAGTTTTGATGTTATGCACCTGTCTCTGACTACAGGCAACAAGCAAATTACTATTACTATATAAATATAATTTTATATAGTAAACGGGTGCTGGATATTAATTTTGTTCTTGATGATCAATAGGTGATTATTATTATTAATTATTATGACAATTTGATCATTATTGGCATGGCAAATGTGCGTGACCATAACTTCATTTTATTACCATCACACCCTTCTAAATTTACTGCTACTCTCCATTTACTCTTTAATCTTTTATCTTGTGGAAAATGAAACCCTCAAAACCAATTACAAAGTGGAACACAACAATAATTCACCATAATGATACTAAGACTAGTGTTAATCAGTTTACTTGGAAATATAAACTTTAGCTTATTAATTAGATCAGTTGATTACAAAAACTGCTTTTTCCCATTGAAATTCAATGTAAACCAGCTATACAGCAGAGTTGTATACCTCTTATTTGTCAGGGGCGCTGCAGAGATAACTCTGCTGGATTATCTAGAAACTCTCCCATTGATAATTTGCCTTTTTATATACAAGTAAGGAGCAAAAGTCAATGTGAAGATTCATAGGTACAATAACAACAACACTTGAAAGGGTCAAAATGTCCCTGAATCTCTCAACTGAAAATATGTTTTAAATGAAAAAATATTGTATTATTATGTCAATCCTATTTAGTTCATCTAAATCAGCAGAGTGGTTATTGAAATGTTATATAAGTTTTATTTCTACATTAAATTTACAAGGAAGTAAACAAGTTCAGGAAACTGTCATAACTTGAGCTACTTCGTAATGTTTTAATGCCAATGACAAAACTGCAGCAATCACAATAGCTAGACTTTCTCTTCGTAACAGACCAGCTAAAAATGCAACAAGAGAATGTTCAAGTTTTTTTAGTAAATTATGGTCTTGCTACTACATTTAAATGTTATATTTTGGTATACAGCCATAAAGCCATAGGTCAATTTGAATTTTATAATGTACACTTCTTGGATATGGAAATGGCTCAGGTATAGCAGTGTATTGTTTGACAAACGAAGTCCATTTGAACAACTAAAGTAAATGACCACTTATGGATCATTTCTATAGAATTTCATCAAAATATATCGAGCCACTAGGGAAATGCCATAATTATGAAGCTTATTTCTATTTTTAGCTCTGGTTGCAGTCTTGTTTAACAAACTGGATGAATTTAAGCAATTCTTTTTAAAAGAACTACCAGTACCTGGTGATCAGTCTGTACAGTTTCGATTCATAGAAATCTACCACATGATTGAGGAGGTAATGTTGTTCAAAAAGTATCTCTATTTTTCGCTCTGGTGACCATCTTGATCAACCGAATTGAACCATTTAAAAGTTTGAGAGGACCACCCAAGACCATTCCTATTTTGTGTTATCAAAATCTACAAAGTTGTGACATAGTATGTAGTTTAAAGATTTTTATTTTATAAACTTAGGTGACCTCCTTCAACAGACTAAAACAAATTGATCAAGGACAACATGAAGGACTTTTCATCAAATCTACCAAGTTAAGTTCAATAGGGGATGTTGTTTTCTGCTTATTTCTATTTTCAGCTGTTTTGGCCATCTTGCACTGTTCAGTGGACGAAGTAATTTGAGCATTCTTTTTTATAAAGGACCAACATATGACAATTTCTGCATAGTTTCATCATTCCTGGCCAAGTGGTTTAGGAGATAATATTGTTTAGGTAAAAATATTAATATCAGATGACGAACTTATGGGTATCAAAAGAGCTCAATCTTGAGCTTGTTGTTCTCTGATGAGCTAAATAATTTTTAATTTTAAAATGTTTAATGCAATTTATTGTGCAAATCATAATCAAAATGCACTACTTTTGCTTCAAAAATTTGCATTTGTTAAATAGATAAAATATTACCTGGGCAGTTTTGAGAGTTACATTGTTGACCTTGAGAATATATGTGCAATCCTTGAAGATAATTTACCAATTTTCACAAATATGACAAAATTTAAAAGAGATAAAATATTAACTGGGCAGTTTTTAGTGTTACATTGTTGACTTTGAGAATCACTACCAGAACATTCATGCAATCCTTTCAGATAATTTACCAATTTTCACAAATATTACCAAATGTAAGACAGATACAATATTACCTGGACAGTTTTCAGTGTTACACTGTTGAGAATCAGAACCACTTCCAGAACATTGTGCACCACCATATTGTGGTAGAGGATTTGTACAAGATCTAGACCTGGTTTTTGTTCCTCCAGCACATGTGAGTGAACAATCACCCCATGTTGACCACTGAGTCCATCCACCATTAACTTTAATAAATAAAGATAAAAAGGTTAATTCAATAGTTATTTTTTTCTGAATGCATTTATTCCTCATAATTGATAATTTGCTTTTTGATATACAAGGAGCAAAAGTCAATGTGAAGATACATATGAACAATAACAGAAACACTTAAAAGGGTCAAAATGTCCCTGAATCTCTCACCTGAAAATATGTTTTAAATGAAAAAAATAATGTATTATTATGTCAATCCTATTTAGTTCATCTAAATCAGCAGAGTGGTTATGGAAATGTTATTTAAGTCTTGTTTCTACATAAAATTTACAAGAAAAGTAACAAGTCTAGGATACTGTCATAATTTGAGCAACTTTGTATTGTTTAAATGCCAATGACAAAACTGCAGCAATCACAATAGCTAGACTTTCTCTCCGTAACAGACCAGCTAAAAATGCAACAAGAGAATGTTAAAGTTTTTTAATCAATTATGGAATCAATTGCAACTACATTTAAATGTTATATTTTGGTATACAGCCATAAGTCAATATGAATTTTATAATGTACAATTCTTGTATATGGAAATGGCCCAGGTATAGCAGTGTATTGTTTGACAAACGAAGTCCATTTGAACAACTAAAGTAAATGACCACTTATGGATCATTTCTATAGAATTTCATTAAAATATATCGAGCCACTAGGAAGATACCATAATGATGAAGCTTATTTCTATTTTTAGCACTGGTTGCGGTCTTGTTCAACAAACTGGAACAATTTAAGCAATTTTTAAAAAGGACTACCGGTACCTGATGATCAGTCTGTACAGTTTCATAGAAATCTACCACATGATTGAGGAGGAAATATTGTTCAAAAAGTATTTCTATTCTTAGCTCTGGTGGCCATCTTGATCAACCGAATTGAACCATTTTAAAATTTGAGAGGACCACCCAAGACCATTCCTGTTTTGTGTTATCAAAATCTACAAAGTTCTGAATAGTATGTAGCTTAAAGATTTTTATGTCATAAACTTAGGTGACCATCTTCTTCAACAGACTAAAACAAATTGATCAAGGACTTTTCATCAAATCCACCAAGTTAAGTTTAAGAGAAGATGTTGTTTTTCAGCTTATTTCTATTTTTAGCTGTTGTGGCCATCTGGCACGGTTCAGTGGACGGAGTATTTTGAGCTTTTTTTATAAAGGATCAACATATGACAATTTCTGCATAGTTTCATCACTCCGGGCAAAGTGGTTTAGGAGATGATGTTGTTTAGGTAAAAATATTAACATCAGATGACAAACTTATGGGTATCAAAAGAGCTCAATCTTGAGCTTGTTGTTCTCTGATGAGCTAAATAATTTTTAATTTTAAAATGTTTAATGCAATTTATTGTGCAAATCATAATTAAAATGCACTACTTTTGCTTCAAAAATTTGCATTTGTTAAAAAGATAAAATATTACCTGGGCAGTTTTGAGAGTTACATTGTTGACCTTGAGAATATATGTGCAATCCTTTAAGATAATTTACCAATTTTCACAAATATGACCATATTTAAAAGAGATAAAATATTAACTGGGCAGTTTTTAGTGTTACATTGTTGACTTTGAAAATCACTACCAGAACATTCATGCAATCCTTTCAGATAATTTACCAATTTTCACAAATATTACCAAATGTAAGACAGATACAATATTACCTGGACAGTTTTCAGTGTTACACTGTTGAGAATCAGAACCACTTCCAGAACATTGTGCACCACCATATTGTGGTAGAGGATTTGTACAAGATCTAGACCTGGTTTTTGTTCCTCCAGCACATGTGAGTGAACAATCACCCCATGTTGACCACTGAGTCCATCCACCATTAACTTTAATAAATAAAGATAAAAAGGTTAATTCAATAGTTATTTTTTCTGAATGCATTTATTCCTCATAATTGATAATTTGCTTTTTGATATACAAGGAGCAAAAGTCAATGTGAAGATACATATGAACAATAACAGAAACACTTGAAAGGGTCAAAATGTCCCCGAATCTCTCAACTGAAAATATGTTTTAAATGAAAAAATAATGTATTATTATGTCAATCCTATTAAGTTCATCTAAATCAGCAGAGTGGTTATGGAAATGTTATTTAAGTCTTGTTTCTACATTAAATTTACAAGGAAAGTAACAAGTTTAAGATACTGTCATAATTTGAGCAACTTTGTATTGTTTAAATGCCAATGACAAAACTGCAGCAATCACAATAGCTAGACTTTCTCTCCGTAACAGACCAGCTAAAATGCAACAAGAGAATGTTCAAGTTTTTTAATCAATTATGGAATCAATTGCAACTACATTTAAATGTTATATTTTGGTATACAGCCAGAAGTCAAGTTGAATTTTATAATGTACAATTCTTGGATATGGAAATGGCCCAGGTATAGCAGTGTATTGTTTGACAAACGAAGTCCATTTGAACAACTAAAGTAAATGACCACTTATGGATCATTTCTATAGAATTTCATTAAAATATATCGAGCCGCTAGGAAGATACCATAATGATAAAGCTTATTTCTATTTTTAGCACTGGTTGCAGTCTTGTTTAACAAACTTGAACAATTTAAGCAATTTTTAAAAAGGACTACCGGTACCTGATGATCAGTCTGTACAGTTTCATAGAAATCTACCACATGATTGAGGAGGGAATATTGTTCAAAAAGTATTTCTATTCTTAGCTCTGGTGGCCATCTTGATCAACCGCATTGAACCATTTTAAAATTTGAGAGGACCACGCAAGACCATTCCTGTTTTGTGTGATCAAAATCTACAAAGTTCTGACATAGTATGTAGCTTAAAGATTTTTATGTCATAAACTTAGGTGACCATCTTCTTCAACAGACTAAAACAAATTGATCAAGGACTTTTCATCAAATCCACCAAGTTAAGTTTAAGAGAAGATGTTGTTTTTCAGCTTATTTCTATTTTTAGCTGTTGTGGCCATCTGGCACGGTTCAGTGGACGGAGTATTTTGAGCTTTTTTTATAAAGGATCAACATATGACAATTTCTGCATAGTTTCATCACTCCGGGCAAAGTGGTTTAGGAGATGATGTTGTTTAGGTAAAAATATTAACATCAGATGACAAACTTATGGGTATCAAAAGAGCTCAATCTTGAGCTTGTTGTTCTCTGATGAGCTAAATAATTTTTAATTTTAAAATGTTTAATGCAATTTATTGTGCAAATCATAATTAAAATGCACTACTTTTGCTTCAAAAATTTGCATTTGTTAAAAAGATAAAATATTACCTGGGCAGTTTTGAGAGTTACATTGTTGACCTTGAGAATATATGTGCAATCCTTTAAGATAATTTACCAATTTTCACAAATATGACCATATTTAAAAGAGATAAAATATTAACTGGGCAGTTTTTAGTGTAACATTGTTGACTTTGAGAATCACTACCAGAACATTTATGCGATCCTGTAAGATAATTTACCAATTTTCACAAATATTACCAAATGTAAAACAGATAAAATATTACCTGGACAGTTTTCAGTGTTACACTGTTGAATGCCAGAACCACTATTAAAACATGGTACACCACCATATTGTGGTGGAGGGTTTGTACAAGTTCTAGACCTGGTCTGTGTGCCTCCAGCACATGAGACTGAACAAACACCCCATGTTGACCACTGAGTCCATCCACCATTAACTTTAATAAATAAAGATGAAAAGGTTAATTCAATAGTTATTTCCTCTGAATGCATTCATTCGTCATAATTGATAATTTGCTTTTTGATATACAAGTAAGGAGCATAAGTCAGTGTGAAGATGCATAGGTACAATAACAGAAACACTTGAAAGGGTCAAAATGTCCCTGAATCTCTCAACTGAAAATTTGTTTTAAATGAAAAAATATTGTATTATTATGTCAATCCTATTTAATTCATCTAAATCAGCAGAGTGGTTATGGAAATGTTATATAAGTCTTGTTTCTACATTAAGGTAGACCATGGGTAATGGGCACCATAAAGAACTGTAAAATTGACAACATAGGACAGTTATATGTCTTCAAGGTCACCTGTATGCAAAATTTAAATAAAATTTACCGTGTGGTTTATGAGTTATGGATATATTTCTTAACTAAGACCTTGCCATTTGAAGGGCTTATTTTCAGAAATGAGGAAACTGTAAATAATCTGTAATATCATCATTATAAAAATGTTTTTCTATTGCTCATTGTTTAGAAACAAATAATAACATTCAAGTAACACATTACACAACCAAAATGTTTGGTTCTAAACAAAATGTTCTTAAAATGTATAAAAATGTAACCCTACCCCACCCACCTTTAACACTAATTTTACCATTTCCCTATCTAAAATGCCTTATTCAAAATATCCCTAAAATTTATCGAAATGAGGGTCTGTTTTCAAACTTTGCCTAAATTTTTTCAAAGGTATATTAGTTGATCATGCGAAATATAAAATACTTTTACCGTGTAGTTTTTATTTTATCGAACTTTGAAAATATCTGGTATCATATTTGTTATAAATTTTGGCATTATTTAACCAAAAAAATACCTAAAATAATTATGTTATTAAAATCAATCTTTTTTTCTTCCATAAGGGATCAGAGAGATACATAAAAAATGTTAAAAAGAAAAAAAGAAAGAAAAAAAAGTTGCCCCTTCTGGGGTTTGAACCCACGCCCCTCAATTTCAATGTAGTTTACAAGCGATTCTAGCCTATTTGAATACTCTTCAAAGTGGAGGTAATGCATTACCCATGGTTTACCTTAAATTTACAAGGAAGTTAACAGGTTCAGGAAACTGCCATAATTTGAGCTACTTCGTAATGTTTTAAAGCCAATGACAAATCTGCAGCAATTACAATAGCTAGACTTTCTCTTCGTAACAGACCAGCTAAAAATGCAACAAGAGAATGTTCAAGTCTTTTTTTAGTAAATTATGGTCTTGCAACTACATTAAAATGTTATATTTTGGTATAAAGCCATATGTCAAATTGAATTTTATAACGTACAATTCTTGGATATGGAAATGGCTCAGGTATAGCAGTGTATTGTTTGACAAACGAAGTCCATTTGAACAACTAAAATAAATAACCACTTATTGATCATTTCTATAGAATTGCATCAAAATATATCGAGCCAATAAGGAGATGCCATAATTATGAAGCTTATATCTATTTTAGCTCTGGTTGCAGTCTTGTTCAACAAACTGGAACAATTTAAGCAATATATTTTAAAAGGACTACCGGTACCTGATGATCAGTCTGTACAGTTTCATAGAAATCTACCACATGATTGAGGAGGTAATGTTGTTCAAAAAGTATTTCTATTTTTAGCTCTGGTGACCATCTTGATCAACCGAATTGAACCATTTAAAAGTTTGAGAGGACCACCCAAGACCATTCCTGTTTTGTGTTATCAAAATCTACAAAGTTCTGACATAGTATGTAGCTTAAAGATTTTTATGTAATAAACTTAGGTGACCTCCTTGAACAGACTAAACAAATTGATCAAGGACTTTTCATCAAATCTACCAAGTTAAGTTTAAGAGGAGATGTTGTTTTTCAGCTTATTTCTATTTTCAGCTGTTGTGGCCATCTGGCACTGTTCAGTGGACGGAGTAATTTGAGCGTTTTTTTTATAATGGACCAACATATGACAATTTCTGCATAGTTTCATCACTCTTGGCCAAGTGGTTTAGGAGATGAAGTTGTATAGGGAAAATATCAACATCAGATGACAAACTTATGGGTATCAAAAGAGCTCAATCTTGAGCTTGTTGTTCTCTGGTGAGCTAAATAATTTTTAATTTTAAAATGTTTAAGTCAATTAATTGTGCAAATCATAATTAAAATGCACTACTTTTTCTACAAAAAATTGCATTTGTTAAATAGATTAAATCTTACCTGGGCAGTTTTGAGAGTTACATTGTTGATCTAGAGAATATATGTGCAATCCTTTAAGATAATTACCAATTTTGAAAAATATTACCAAATGTAAAAGAGATAAAATATTAACTGGTCAGTTTTTAGTGTAACATTGTTGACCTTGAGAATCACTACCAGAACATTTATGCAATCCTTTAAGATAATTTACCAATTTTCACAAATATTACCAAATGTAAAACAGATAAAATATTACCTGGGCAGTTTTCAGTGTTACACTGTTGAGAATCAGAACCACTTCCAGAACATTGTGCACCACCATATTGTGGTAGAGGATTTGTACAAGATCTAGACCTGGTCTTTGTTCCTCCAGCACATGTGAGTGAACAATCACCCCATGTTGACCACTGAGTCCATCCACCATTAACTTTAATAAATAAAGATAAAATGGTTAATTCAATAGTTATTTTCTCTGAATGCATTCATTCCTCATAATTGATAATTTGCTTTTTTATAAACAAGTAAGGAGCAAAAGTCAATGTGAAGATACATATGTACAATAACAGAAACACTTGAAAGGGTCAAAATGTCCCTGAATCTCTCAACTGAAAATATGTTTTAAATGAAAAAAATATTGTATTATTATATCAATCCTATTTAGTTCATCTAAATCAGCAGAGTGGTTATGGAAATGTTATTTAAGTCTTGTTTCTACATTAAATTTAAAAGGAAGTTAACAAATTTAGGATACTGTCATAATATGAGCAACTTCGTAATGTTTTAATGTCAATGACAAAACTGCAGCAATCACAATAGCTAGACTTTCTCTTCGTAGCAGACCAGCTAAAAATGCAACAAGAGAATGTTCAAGTTTTTAGTAAATTATGGTCTTGCAACTACATTTAAATGTTATATTTTGGTATACAGCCATAAGTTAAGTTGAATTTTATAATGTACAATTCTTGGATATTGAAATGACTCAAGTATAGCAGTGTATTGTTTGACAAACGAAGTTCATTCGAACAACTAAATTAAATGACCACTTATGCATCATTTCTATAGAATTTCATCAAAATATATCGAGCCACAAGGGAAATGCCATAATTATGAAGCTTATTTCTATTTTTAGCTCTGGTTGCAGTCTTGTTTAACAAACTGGATGAATTTAAGCAATTTTTAAAAAGAACTACCGGTACCTGATGATCAGTCTGTACAGTTTCGATTCATAGAAATCTACCACATGATTGAGGACGAAATGTTGTTCAAAAAGTATTTCTATTTTTAGCTCTGGTGGTCATCTTGATCAACCGAATTGAACCATTTAAAAATTGAGAGGACCACCCAAGACCATTCCTATTTTGTGTTATCAAAATCTACAAAGTTCTGACATAGTATGTAGCTTAAAGATTTTTATGTCATGAACTTAGGTGGCCTCCTTCAACAGACTAAAACTAATTGATCAAGGACTTTTCATCAAATCTACCAAGTTAAGTTAAAGAGGAGATGTTGTTTTTCAGCTTATTTCTATTTTCAGCTGTTTTGGCCATCTGGCACTGTTCAGTGGACGGAGTAATTTGAGCTTTTTTTAATAAAGGACAAACATATGACAATTTCTGCATAGTTTCATCACTCCTGGCCAAGTGGTTTAGGAGATGATGATGTTTAGCTAAAAATATTAACATCAGATGACAAACTTATGGGAATCAAAAGAGCTCAATCTTGAGCTTGTTGTTCTCTGGTGAGCTAAATAATTTTTAATTTTAATATCTTTAAGTCAATTAATTGTGCAATTCATAATTAAAATGCACTACTTTTGCTACAAAAATTTGCATTTGTTAAAAAGATAAAATATTACCTGGGCAGTTCTGAGAGTTACAATGTTGACCTTGAGAAAATATGTGCAATCCTTTAAGATAATTTACCAATTTTCACAAATATTACCCAACGTAAAAAAGGTAAAATATTAACTGGGCAGTTTTTAGTGTTACATCGTTGACTTTGAGAATCACTACCAGAACATTTATGCAATCCTTTAAGATAATTTACCAATTTTCACAAATATTACCAAATGTAAAACAGATAAAATATTACCTGGACAGTTTTCAGTGTTACACTGTTGAATGCCAGAACCACTTCCTAAACATGGTGCACCACCATATTGTGGTGGAGGGTTTGTACAAGTTCTAGACCTGGTCTGTGTGCCTCCAGCACATGTGACTGAACAAACACCCCATGTTGACCACTGAGTCCATCCACCATCAACTTTAATGAATAAAGATAAAAAAAAAGTAAATTCAGTAGTTATTTTCTCTGAATGCATTCATTCCTCATAATTGATAATTTGCTAATTGATATACAAGGAGCAAAAGTCAATGTGAAGATACATATGTACAATAACAGAAACACTTGAAAGGGTCAAAATGTCCCTGAATCTCTCAACTGAAAATATGTTTTAAATGAAAAAAATATTGTATTATTATGTCAATCCTATTTAGTTCATCTAAACCAGCAGAGTGGTTATGGAAATGTTATATAAGTCTTGTTTCTACATTAAATTTACAAGGAAGTTAACAAATTTAGGATACTGTCATAATATGAGCAACTTCGTAATGTTTTAATGCCAATGACAAAACTACAGCAATCACAATAGCTAGACTTTCTCTTTGTAACAGACCAGCTAAAATGCAACAAGAGAATGTTCAAAGTTTTTAGTTAATTATGGTCTTTCAACTACATTTAAATGTTATATTTTGGTATACAGCCATAAGTTAAGTTGAATTTTATAACGTACAATTCTTGGATATGGAAATGGCTCAGGTATAGCAGTGTATTGTTTGACAAACAAAGTCCATTTGAACAACTAAAGTAAATGACCAATTATGGATCATTTCTATAGAATTTCATTAAAATATATCGAGCCACTAGGAAGATGCCATAATGATAAAGCTTATTTCTATTTTAGCACTGGTTGCAGTCTTGTTCAACAAACTTGAACAATTTAAGCATTTTTTTTTAAAAAGGACTACCGGTACCTGATGATCAGTCTGTACAGTTTCATAGAAATCTACCACATGATTGAGGAGATAACGTTGTTCAAAAGGTATTTCTATTTTTAGCTCTGGTGGCCATCTTGGTTAACCGAATTGAACCATTTAAAAATTTGAGAGGACCTCCCAAGACCATTCCTGTTTTGTGATATCAAAATCTACAAAGTTCTGACATAGTATGTAGCTTAAAGATTTTTATTTAATAAACTTAGGTGATCATATTCTTCAACAGACGAACACAAATTGATCAAGGACTTTTCATCAAATCTACAAAGTAAAGTTTAAGAGGAGATGTTGTTTTTCAGCTTCTTTCTTTTTGCAGCTTTTGTGGCCATCTTGCACTGTTCAATGGACGGAGTAATTTAAGCATTCTTTTTTTATAAAGGACCAACATATGACAATTTCTACTTAGTTTCATCACTCCTGGCCAAGTGGTTTAGGAGATGATGTTGTTTAGGTAAAAATATTACCATCACAGACTTATGGGTATCAAAATAGCTCATCTTGAGCTTGTTGTTCTCTGGTGAGCTAAATATTTTTTGATTTTAAATCTCTTTAAGTCAATTCATTGTACATAATTCTATTTAGGAATCTTCTTTTGTTACAAATATTAGCATTTATCAAATACATGTAGATAAAATATAATCTGGGAAGTTTTGATAGCTACACTTTTGACCTTGAGAATCACTACCAGAACTTTTGTGCAATCCTTTAGGATAATTTACAAATGTTCAGAAACATAACCAAATGTAAAACAGATAAAATATTACCTAGACAGTTTTGAGAGTTACATTGTTGACCTTGAGAATCACTACCAGAACATTTATGCAATCCTTTAAGATAATTTACCAATTTTCACAAATATTACCAAATATAAAACAGATAAAATATTACCTGGACAGTTTTCAGTGTTACACTGTTGAGAATCAGAGCCACTTCCAGAACATTGTGCACCACCATATTGTGGTAGAGGGTTTGTACAAGATCTAGACCTGGTCTGTGTTCCTCCAGCACATGTGACTGAACAATCATCCCATGCTGTCCATTGAGTCCATCCACCATTCACTTTAAAAAAATAAATATATATATGTTATTTTAAAAGCTATTGTTCTTTTAATGCATTCATTCCTCATAATTGATGATTTGCTTTTCTGAAAATATATATTCAACATCAGAAACACCAGAGGGCTAAAATGTCCCTGAATCTCTTATCTAAAAATATGGTTTAACTGGAAAATATTGTATTATTATGTCAATCCTATTTAGTTTATCATATTTAGCAAGTGGTAAATCTTTTTTTATAGCTTCCAGGCAGTTATCATCAGAAAATAACAAAAGAAATGGCCCTTTATTCTGTTCCGACCAGAAGTCTATGCGGTTGTCTGTCCGGATTTGTCCAGTCTATATCTTTCTCATTTTTCGAAGGATTTCAAAAAAAAATGGTACAAATTGCTTTTTCTTAAAAGGATTACAAAATTATTTGGTATAGATGTCCACCACGATGGGATGGTTTGTCAACACAAAATCCAGGTCCACCCCTCAAATGACAAGGTCACACTTGCGGGGTCAGCACAAAACCTGTGTCCGCAGTGTAATTTCTACATGCATGGTAGTATACAAATGTAGTACATAGTGAGGCGGAAAATGAAGGTAAAAGTCACAAGTTTTCAAATAACAAGAGCTGTCACAGGAGACAATGAAGTTCGACTAATTAAATACTGGACACAGAAAGGCCTTTTTTAAAAAAAAATTTGGTTAATTTTTTTTTTTCAAAACAAAATTAGGGTTGGAAAGGGAAAAAAGAAAAGATAAAAAAAAGAAAAGAAAAAAGTTTTCATATCTTAATCATCTGGAAGGTGAGATACTTTGTAAGAATTTCTTCTTTTATGATTAGTCAATCCGGATACTGATAAATGTGTTGCATACAAGTTTCAATCTATTCCTTTCAGTAGTTATGGAGATACCAGCTTACACGCAAAAACTTAACCAAGAATTTCTTTGTCAAAAAAGGGGTATAATTATGCAAAAAAGCAAATCAGGGTTATGGGACTTGTGCCAATCATGTTAGATAATCACAGAAAACAAGTGTGTGAAGTACCAATTCAAACCCTTCAGAAGTTATGGAGATACTTGCTTACATGCAAGAACTTAACCACAGGGACGACGTCGCCGACAAATGGGTGACTGCATTAGTTCGATTATCCTGCAAATAGTCGAGCTAAAAATGGTAAGACAAAAAGAATTTGAAGTTTTGAAGATGTTTTTTTAAAGTGAAATTATAAGTTCAAAGGAAGATTACTCTTGAAAAAAAAGATGCTTAAGTTATGAACCTTGTCATACATGATGTGAGTAATGAAAAAAGAACAATTATTTCTCTTATGTCTATAATAGTAGATACCATTTAATAACAAAGATACAGTAAACTTCACTTATAGCGAACACGGTTATAGAGAACTTCCGGTTATAAGGAACATTTTTGCCCTAATTTTGCCCTTCATTATTTAATATGAAATATACAGTTATAGCAAACACGGTTATAAGGAGTTGTCGCTTATAAGAACTCATTTCTTAGTCCCAATTTAGTTAAAAGTGCAGAAAATGACACTTTTATAACGAACTCCAAAAAAATGGCTATTCGTAATTAGATCCAACATCATTTTCAACTTCCATTTTCATTGGCACGGATTAAAGCTGGGCCACATGTACCGTTTGTTTTTGGTATAACTATTTCAATTCAGCTGTGAAAATGAACTGTTTTTCCTTTTATTCTATTATTTCTTTAATATTTTCGTTCGAGTAAAATAATATCAATTATATTCGGTTTTCAACATATTCACGTATGCTATTCCTTGCTAATCCATTGAAAACTACAAAGTATGCTTGGTTGAAATGAAAAAAAAAATCTTTATCTTTCATAAGTTAAGGTCAACCTTAAACTGTAATAGAAGATATTCAATATACAAGGAAGGAAAATGGAAAATATTGCATTGTTTATTCTTAACAAAAAGCACTGAGTTTAGAAACGAAATATATTTTATAAGAATTTGAGAAAGGGAGTAAAACTAAAATTGATAAAGCAAAGGATTTTCAAATTCCAAAAAGTACGCTCTCGGGTATTATGTCTAAAAAGAAATAAATTACCATTTTTTCTTAAGGTAAAAACCCAGTTTGTTATGTGTAAATCTGTTCGCTATTGAAAAAATCTGGAAACAAAGTGATCCCTCGGAAGCATTAATCACAACAAAATTACAAGAAAATTGCAGACTCGGTTTGATTGAGTCTGTACATGAGAGATAATGAATATGTGCAACATCCCTCACGCCCCCTAGCACCGGTTTGAGCGGTACTCAATTCTCAACACTTAATAGTGCTGGCATCAATGATCCCGAAGGACCAGAAAAATATAACAACACTGAAGTGAAGTACGGGGCAACTTTTTACAGCTGCCACACAGCACTTGACACCTGCTGTTGTGAAGTATAAAAATCTGGACACAAAGTGATCCCTCGGAAGCATTAATCACAACAAAATTACAAGAGAATTGCAGACTCGGTTTGATTGAGTCTGTACATGAGAGATAATGAATATGTGCAACATCCCTCACGCCCCCTAGCACCGGCTTGAGCGGTACTCAATTCTCAACACTTAA
This sequence comes from Ruditapes philippinarum, assembly GCF_026571515.1. NCBI lineage: Eukaryota > Metazoa > Mollusca > Bivalvia > Venerida > Veneridae > Ruditapes > Ruditapes philippinarum. Next base: position 36,926 of record NW_026853361.1, read on the forward strand.
TAGTGCTGGCATCAATGATCCCGAAGGACCAGAAAAATATAACAACACTGAAGTGAAGTACGGGGCAACTTTTTACAGCTACCACACAGCACTTTACACCTGCTGTTGTGAATTATAAAAATCTGGATCCCTTGGGAGCATTAATCACAACAAAATTACAAGAGAATTGCAGACTCGGTTTGATTGAGTCTGTACATGAGAGATAATGAATATGTGCAACAGATTTTGAATGTCCAAATGTGTTCGTTATATTAAGCGGAGTTTACTGTTATAATAACAAAAATAAATTTACAAATGAATGAACTTCAAAAATTAAATGGAGATAATTTTGGGAATACAGGAGTGTGAATAGCAGCTTGTGTTTTATAACTAATATCCATACGTCAAGAATTTATAGTAAAAAAATGCATTTGTTAACGTAAATTTATGCCAGGTTTAATGGGGAATAATTCTGGAAATAGTTATGCTAGAGTTATGGACCTTGTCACACTACATGTGTGTAATGATAAGATATATATTGTTACGAGCCAAGCGTAACGAGAAAGAAAAGCCAGCAACAAACTCAGTAACAATAACAAATTTATTACAGAAAAAATATTTAAGAAAAATTAAAGAACAATTTATGTTTACAAATACCTGAAGTCCAAATAAAGATATAAATTTCAAATGTCTAGTCTGATCCTGGAATGATCCCTTTTTGAATTGCACAGTTAAATCCAAGTAAAATCCAAGAACACTTTAGAATAAATTCCCACAATAAAATCCACAAGAATAATTTTAACTATTTTAAAAATAATGACTTAAAAGTTAACTGATGACTTAAAAGATAAAAGTAATGAAAAAATGTCCCTTTATATATATTAACTAAGAAAATTCCAGAAAAGTCTATTATGTTCTACAGTAATCATAATCTAGCAACTTCAACAATAAAGAACATTCCGGAAGTTTCCTTGTTGATCTTGTTTATCATATTCTATCTAAATATAATGCATGAACCATTATCTAGAATTTTCTACAACAGTTAAGAAAGTTCTAGTACATACATGTAGTTTATGTTCTAAAAATAGAACAGTGAAAATACTATATACATATAATATGTTGCATACATAACACTTCCCCTCTTTAAGAAAAAGAAATATGAATGAAATGAATATTTCTTTTTCATAAATCCAAACAATGTAACTTACGAATAACGTAGGAGAAATGTTAAACAATTTTATACATAAAATCATATATATGTGTATTATAAACAATAGCAAACAATGAAGTAAAAATAATCAATCATATTATATATATATGTTAAATTTAAAATACTGAAAATAACAGTTTAAGACACGTGAAAGTGCATCAGGGATCAAATTATCTTTCCCTTTAATGTGTCTAATGTCAAGACTATATTCTTGCAAAAACAAGCTCCACCTCAACAACCTTTGATTTTTGTTTTTAAGTTTATGCAAGAAAGTGAGGGGATTGTGATCACTAAAGACAACAACAGGCAACTTTGAAGAAGTTAGATAAACTTCAAAATGCTGAATAGCAAGAATAAGAGCAAGACACTCTTTCTCTATAGTAGAGTAATTTTTCTGATGTTCATTAAACTTTTTAGAAAAGTAACAAACAGGATGGTCAACACCATTGTTGTCTTCTTGGATCAAATTACACTTCTAGCACCTATGTCACTAGCATCTACAGCTAACTTAAAGTTTTTATTAAAATCTGGTGCCAAGAGGACTGGTGCACTCTTAAGTATGGCTTTAAGGCTGTCAAATGCCATTGGACACTTGTCATTCCAAATGAATTTGTTTCTTTTCTTCAGTAAATTTGTCAATGGTTCTGCAATAACCGAAAAATTATTACAAAATTAACGATAATACCCTGCCATACCAAGAAATTGCATCAGTTGTTTTTAGAAGTAGGCACAGGAAATTCAGAGATAGTTTTGACCTTAGCTTCTATTGGTTTTACTTTACCCTGTCCCACTACATGTCCTAAAAATGTTAAAATTGCATGACAAAATTCACTTTTTGCAAGATTAACTGTCAATTTAGCATCACTAAGTCGGTCAAAGAATGCTCTTATAGTTTTGAGATGATCCTCCCATTCATCAGAGTAGATGATTGCGTCATCGATGAATGCGTCACATCCGTGTAGACCAGATATTACCATGTTTATAAGTCTCTGAAAAGTTGCATGTGAGTTTGTCATACCAAAGGGCATGACTTTATATTGATATAAGCCGTCTGGTGTTACAAAGGCTGACATTTCTTTAGCTCTATCAGTAAGTGGAACTTGCCAGAATCCTGTTAGAAGATCAAACTTTGTTACATACGTTGCTTTTCCAATTTTTGTCAATACAGTCATCAATTCTTGGTATAGGAAATGAATCTGTTTTTGTTCACTTTACGATAATCTGTACACATTCTATATGTTCCATTTGATTTCGGTACAAGAATACATGGAGAGCTGTAACTGCTTTGACTTGGTTCAATAAAGTCATTATCCAATAAATACTGAACTTGTTGTCTTAGGTACTTTTGTTTTACAGGATTTGTTCTATATGGATGTTGTTTTATTGGTTCAGAGTTTTCAAGAATGACATCATGTTGTATTTTATCAGTCCGTGTGGGAATATCAGGAAATAAGTGTCAATAAGCTGTTTCAGTTCATCTCGTTTCGACGGTTCTAAGTGAGCAATTTTTTCATCCAGATTTTTCAGAATGTAAGACATGTCAGAGTTTTCAAGCTTTGCTGAACCAGGATCAGACTTTTCAAAATTTTCATAACTATTAGATTCAACTGAACATTGATTTTGTGGAACAGAGTTTACAAAAGATATAGGTTTTAGGTCATTGGGTTTACTTTTATATGTTTCTACATGATCATTTTGGTGTTTTACTTATTTAACCTTTTGTAACCATAACAACTGTTAGAATTTCACTTGGCGGGGATTCATTTTATTTACACTGTCTCGTTTATAGGAACATGGTGGGGCTAAGAGCGAGGTTTGGTGCACCATTAACCGGTTTAAACTCCCCAGTAGTCATTATTATGCTGCTGACCGTTCCAAGGCGGCGCCCCTCTGTGTTCCTCAGATGTATGTCTATGTTGTTTTATACTGTTTTGGTGACACTTTTGCTCGTGTCTCTTGTTGTTTCTCGTCTACGGTAAGTATCTTCCCTTTGTCCCTAGTTTTTATTTATTTTATTTTTCCCCCCTCCCCCCTTCCCCGTGTCTCATGTCCCCTTCCCCTGTGCCTTTTGAAATTATGGGCCTTATATTAATTCATTATTTGTTTTGTTTTAGTTCCTTATAAGTTACTAATTATGTATACTGATGTAGTGGTTTGCCTGCCCGTACTCTGCCTTGTACCCTGTCCTGTTTTTCTTTGGGGTCCTCCTGGGCTCCTTGCCGATGACTCTTGTTGCTGGGTCGGGTGGGGGCTGCGTTCATTGAACGCCGCCTTTCCTTGTCGATCTTGTTTATCATAATTTACTAATTTTGCTATCTCTGTCAAAATATTCTTTTAACATATTTATGTGACACATTTGTTTTTGCTTTCGCCTCCCAGTAGTATTAATAATATAATTATGGTCACTGACTTTCTTCTCAATAGTATAAGGACCAAAGTATCTTGCCTGTAATGGTTTTCCAGGTATAGGTAAAAGAGCGTACTCTATCAAAAACCCGGGTTTAAATTACTTTAATTGAGTTCTCAAACCCCTACCTTTGAAATTTCATTTCTTAAATTGGGGTTGAATTTTAAAATTAAAAACCAGCAAAACAAATAAAAATTAAAAAAAAGTAAAAAAAATTCGAAAATCTTAAAATAAAAAAAAACCCAAAAATTAAAAGAAAAAAGTATCTTCAGAAGGAATTTCTCTTTAAAAAAAAATTTTTTAAGGGTAAATCCACAGGGGGTTAACCAAAAACTCATTAAAAGGGGGGTTGGGGCCAAAAGATTCCTGAAAAAGATTCATTTTTACGGGAAAATTAACCCCAAAAAACAGATGGGTTCCCTCCCCATTTTTTTTTCAGTGTCATAACCCAAAATGACCCTTTCATTTTTCAGAGTCTGGGGAAATCCCCTCCCAAAAGGGACCTTTACTTTCAGGGTGAAGGCCGAAAAAACCCTATATTGAGTAATATTTCCCTAACTCGTGCTTGAAATGCTGGGGAAAATACCCAACATAATTACCTTGATAGACGTACCTGGATATTTGAGAAAAACAAATGTTGAAAAACTTCACAAGAGCGCTTGGACAATGCAGTTTTGGCTTTAATATTCCTTAAAAAGGAATAGCTTCAAGGGGAAGCGGCGTAGAAGCACAAATAATAGTTAATAAGTACTGAGAACCTGATTTTAAGTTTTTGGTTATGGCCTGGTAACAGTAAATAACAACATCTACTAAAAATAGATGAATACAAATCCCTAAAAAGGGCCAACAGGGGCAAATTGGGAAAATGTTGGCAAGGCTCCGGTTGTGATTGAGCCTGTTTCATGGACCGGGTACTGGAAAGTGCCAAGCGTTACCGCCCGTCCCTAGCACGGCTTAAGCAGAAATTTCAACATTTTAACGTGAAAATAAAATTTTGAATTTAGGAAAAATCCCCAGATTTGTTCTCGGGCGGTTATCATGGGAAACCCTTTTTAAAAAGTGACAAATTCCCCTGCCATTCCATTTTAAAAGCGGCGTAAAAGGTCCCCAAATAATAAAAAGCGTGGGCCCTTTTTAAAGGGAAAAAAAATTTGGGGGGAACTTTAAAAAAAATGGGGAAATTTTTAAAGGGGGTCGGAGTTTTTTGAAACCCGCGTAAACAAAGGGTAAGAGTCAAAAGACAAATTTTTTAAAAGGGAGGCAAATATCCTAAGGGTTTATTCAACCCTTCTTTAAGGGAGGAATAAAATTTGGGAAACCCCCCCAACTAGAAAATCCCAAAAACTTTTAAACTAAAAAAAACCACAAAGCACCCAAAAATAAAGTCGTGCTAACATTTCAAGGAAACGAAAAAAAATAAATATTGATTAAATGTACGGGGAGACTTTTTACAGCCGCCACACGGCACAAATAACACGGATGTGATCATAAAATAGATGAATACAGAATCCCTTAAGAAAGCCCAACACGGCAAAATTGAAAATGTTGCAGGCTGTTTGATTGAGCATGTTCATGGACAGTAATGGAAAAGGCAAGTTATCGTCCATGCCCCTATCACTTGCTTAAGCAGTATTTAACATTTAACATGAAACGGTAAAATTTGGATTTTTGGAACATTCGCTGATGTGTTCATACGGCGGTTATCATGGAATCTTCAATATGATACGTTAGTGCCATTCCACGAAAAGCGTCGTATGGTCCCCAAGTAAAAATATGCGTGTGCCCTATACGAGAAAAAAATAGACGAACTGAATAATATGGAATTTGAAAGGGGATCGGAGGTTATGAAGCCTGCGTATCACAGATAAGACGTCAAAAGACAAATTTAAAAAGCAGGCAACATATCCTAAGGGTGATTCAACATTACTCAAGTAGGAATATTGGAACCACCCAACTAGAAAATGCCGAAAACTTGAAACTAAAAATACCACAAGCACAACAATAATGTCGTGCTGAACGATCTTCAAGGATCGAAAATATAACATCATTGATTAAATGTACGGGGAGACTTTTTACAGCCGCCACACGGCACAAATAACACGGATGTGATCATAAAATAGATGAATACAGAATCCCTAAAGAAAGCCCAACACGGCAAAATTGAAAATGTTGCAGGCTCGGTTTGATTGAGCCTGTTCATGGACGGTACTGGAAAGTGCAAGTTACCGTCCACGCCCCCTAGCACCGGCTTAAGCAGAATTCAACATTTAAACGTGAAATAGTAAAATTTTGAATTTAGAAACATCCGCAGATGTGTTCATACGGCGGTTATCATGGAACCTTCAATGTGACACTTCCGTGCCATTCCATGAAAAGCGGCGTATGGTCCCCAAGTAATAAAAAGCGTGTGCCCTAAACGAGAAAACAATGGGCGGAACTAAATAAAATGGAATTTTGAAAGGGGATCGGAGGTTATGAAGCCTGCGTATCACAGATAAGACGTCAACAGACAAATTTAAAAAGCAGGCAACATATCCTAAGGGTGATTCAACATTACTCAAGTAGGAATATTGGAACCACCCAACTAGAAAATGCCGAAAACTTGAAACTAAAAATACCACAAGCACAACAATAATGTCGTGCTGAACGATCTTCAAGGATCGAAAATATAACATCATTGATTAAATGTACGGGGAGACTTTTTTAAGGTTCATCAAATGCAGGAATAGGCTATAAATGAGCTTTAGGTATTGTCTGGTTAGGTTTTTCAACCATCTGACAAGTATGACAAGATTTACAGTACCTAGATACATCTGCTTTAAGGCCAGGCCAATAAAAAATGACTGAGAATTTTATAGTAGGTTTTATTTACACCTAAATGACCTGCCATGGGTGTTTCATGAGCCATTGTGATATGATTTAGGGACCACAATTTTGTGATAAACAGTCCACTCTTGAACAGGGACATCGGGCGGTCACCATTTTCTCATTAAAATCCCATTATTTTCATAATAACAAACAGGGACTTGTAAAGCTTCATCTTCACTTAAAGCCTTTTGATAAAGGACTGAAATTTCAGGATCATTTTGTTGTTCCTGGATAAGCTGTGACCTTGACAGCGTATCTTGACCTTGATCTTTAGATCTTGGTGTAGAATAATCAGATATTGAAAAATCTGTCTGAGTTTCGGGCAGAGTAGGAGTGAGAGAAAAATTTATTTCATTATCAAAAGACTGACCTATAAAAGTATCAGCTAAGTCAATATCTGAACAAAAATTGTCTTTGTTTGCCTGCCCGTACTCTGCCTTGTGCCCTGTCCTGTTTTTATTTGGGGTCCTCCTGGGCTCCTTGCCGCTGGCGCTTGTTGCTGGGTCGGGTGGGGGCTGCGTTCATTGAATGCCGCCTTTCCTTGTCGATCTTGTTTATCATATTATTTTCTTGAATGGCCTTCTTAGCCATAGCTCGAGTAACTGCACATGAAGGGTAAAGGCCAGGAATTTCCTGCTCAATGGGGTCAGTTGTCTGATCCACACAAGGAGTGTCAGTTACAAGTGGATTAACCACTACCTTACCGCCAGCTGAGTCATTACCTAGCAATAAATGAACACCTTTAAAGGGTAAGAAAGATCTTATACCTACAGCCACCGGCCCAGTTACCAAATCTGAGGACAAATAAATATTATGGAGAGGGACATTAGAAAAACCACACTCTACACCCTGAATAAGGACACTAGATCCAGAAAAAGTCTTCTCAGGAAAAGACCGTGTATCTGCTTGTGAGAGTGTGGACTTCCCTTTATTTATAAATGAGACTTTGTGGGTTAAAGAATAATCATCAGCTAGACGGGCAGCTTCTTCTAAAGTTTCTACCTGTTTTTCATCTAAGAAAGATTTAACATCAGAGTGAATACAACGCTTAAAACTCTTCAACTAACATGAGCTGTCTGAGCTTTTTCATGATTTTTATATATTTTCTTAAATAGACACCACCGATCAAAAAGTTGTTTCTTTTTGTCTTGCAAATTCGACATGGGTTTTGACCCATTTTCTTTCTTAGAATTTTCTGAAATTTTTTCCTGGTGGCCTCTGGACTAAATGTCATAACAATTCGAATTTTCTTTTACCATTATCATATTTAGGTTGTTCAAACAGTAAACTTGTTTATAGATCTGCTTTACCAATTTAAGAGCTCTGTAAAAGTAAATTCCGGATGCTCTTTGGGCCATTTTAAAATTTCAGCAAACCTTTTCAAAATGAAGAAAAATTTAATCAACTTTTTTTTTGGAAAGGTTGTGGAAACAAGGGCCTAATATTTTTAGTGAAAATAAAAATTTTAATTTTTTTTAAAAAATTTAAAACGATTTTGCTCTCTCTTTTTTTTTCTAATTCTCTCATTCTTAACTGAAATTCTTTCTCTTCTCTTTCTTTTTCAAACTGCCTTTCCCTTTCTTTTTCTTCCCTTTCTTTTTCTAACAGTAACTGCCTTTCTTGCCTTTCTTCCCTTTCTGTTTCCATCTGTCTTTCTTCCCTTTCTTTTTCTAACTGTCTTTCTTCTATTGCATTTGTCTAGTTCAAATTAAAATTGAAGTTCAAGCTCTTTTATCTTTTTTTCAGGGTGTGTTTCAACAATCTGAGAAAATGCATCTTCTCCAAAAATATCTTCATCCACAAATAACGAATCAGAAGATTTTTAATTTCTTGTTTACGCATGACAGATTTAATTTCTGATAAATTATACTTTTTTGCAAGATCGAGCAAATCAGTTTTCTTAGCCAAATCTAATACCTCCTGGGAAGGTTCAGCTACAAACTTTTCTAAATCAAAAGACATGACTGCTTGCTGCTGGTTTTAAACTTAAATGTCGTATTTTTAAAAAATCTAGAATTGAAAAGCACACTTAATAGAACAACTATGATATCAACTCAGATTAGTAAATCCGGTAATAATAAAATGTAAAATAAACGGTAATAATTTCCAATAATATAGCCAAAAACAAATATTCAATCCCGGACGAGCCCAAAAATTTCTGTTACGAGCCAAGCGTAACGAGAAAGAAAAGCCAGCAACAAACTTGTAACAATAACAAATTTATTACAGAAAAATCATTTAAGAAAAATTAAAGAACAATTTATGTTTACAAATACCTGAAGTCCAAATAAAGATATAAATTTCAAATGTCTAGTCTGATCCTGGAATGATCCCTTTTTGAATTGCACAGTTAAATCCAAGTAAAATCCAAGAACACTTAAGAATAAATTCCCACAATAAAATCCACAAGAATAATTTTAACTATTTTAAAAATAATCCAAGCTCCAGTAAATCACTTAATATCCAAGTTGAATAATATTCCAAATATATTGATGACTTAAAAGGTAACTGATTACTTAAAAGATAAAAGTAATGAAAAATGTCCCTTTATATATATTAACTAAGAAAATTCCAGAAAAGTCTATTATATTCTACAGTTATCATAATCTAGCAACTTCAACAATAATAAATATATTGCATGAATCATAATCTAGAATTTTCTACAACAGTTAAGAAAGTTCTAGTACATACATGTAGTTTATGTTCTAAAAATAGAACAGTGATAATACTATATACATATAATATGTTGCATACATAACAATATATATATTTGAAGTTTGAAGTAGATACCTTAAAAAGAGCTGTCTGAGGACAGTAAGGCTCGACTATTCGAAATATTTTTCACAAGGGTGTTTTATTGAGTATAATAATGCTTACTTATGAATACATAAAATTGACCGGAAAGGTACAAAGACTTGTTTTTAAGATGTTTTATCAAGTAAATCACTGTTTTATTATTATGAATGCATAAAATTGTCCCCCCCCCAAAAAAAGGCAAAACCCTTCAGTAGTTATGCAGCTTACAAGCAAAACTTTACTATTTATTTCTATGTTTAAAAGTGGAGAAAAATCAGCCTAAATGCAAGATAGAATTATGGATCTTGGTCAGTGACCTACAATTATGACCTTCAATGCATATGTGAAGTTTTAAATGAATATCTTTAATAGTTATTGAGGTATGTAAAACTTGCATGTAAACATTAACCGAGAGACTCAGTAGAAAATGGGAGATAAATCAGCTTAAATGCAAGATAGAGTTATGGAACTTGGTAAGTGACATACAATTATGACCCTAAATGCATATGTGAAGTTTTAAATAAATATCTTTGATACTTATTGACACATGTAAAACTTACATGTTTGTTTGTTTTGGGTTTTACGTCACATCGACACAGTATAGGTCATATCGCGACGTTCCACCTTTACTGGTGGAGGAAGGCGGTTCCGTGCATTATTTCAGTCACGATCGGACGCCTAATTAGAACCACCGACCTTTTGTAAGCTAGCTGGATAGCTTCCTCACATGAAAGAATACAATGTCCCTGTCGGAATTTGAACCTACAGCGGTGAGGGACAAGTGTTTTGAAGTCAACGACCTTAACCACTCGGCCACGGACGCCCCAAAACTTACATGTAAACATTAACTAAGAGACTAAGTAAAAAAGTGGGAGATAAATCAGCCTAAATACTTGACACAGATATGAGTGCTGTTTAGTGATCATTATCTATGACCACAAATATAGATATAAAGTTTCAAATTAGGATCTTTAATAGTTTCAGAGATATGCAAAACTTGAATGTAAAACTTGACCAAATAAAGGAGATTTGTTAAGTACAAATGGAAGAATAATTCAGTCAAAATACATGGCAGAGTAATCGATCTTGAGATGTGACCTTCAATTATGACCCAAAGTACATGTGTAAAGTTTCAAGTAAATATCTTTGAAAGTTCTTAAAACCTTTAACCAAAATTTCCAAGTTTCAAAAGGGCAAATAATTCTGCAAATATTGCAGGCAGAGTTATGCAACTTTGCAAACTGATGTACATTCTTACTATAAAGAAAATTGTATTTCAAACAATAATTGAGATATTTGACTTTACAAACAACTTAAACCAAAATTTCTAAGTTAAAAAGGGGCACAATTCTGTAAATATTGTAAGCAGATTTATCCAACTTGTCAATCTGATGTACATTGTTACTATAAATAAGTATTGTAAGTAAATTGAATATCTCAAGCAATAATTGAGATATTTGACTTTACAAAAAACTTTAACCGACGCAGACGCCGACGCCGATCCCGGGGGTCTGGAATAGTTCTCCATATTCTTCGAAATAGTCGAGCTAAAAATGCTATGCCACTGCATTTAGAGGTCATTGAAAAATGCTTGTCCGCAGCAAAACTTCTACATGCATAGAGGGATTTCAATATAACCTGGCATAAATGTAAGTCCCTGTGGCCAAGGTCAAGGTCACACATAGGGGTCAAAGTTCTAATAAAAATATGAAAATGTGTATTTGGACCATTTGGTCATCATTTATTAAGATTGAAACACAAATGGTCATTATCATGACTAATGGTGTGAAACATGTAATTTAGGTTAATATATGCCAGATCAAGGTCACTAAAGATGATAGTCAAGGTCACTCATGATGATAAAATATAGATTTTGTCCAGAACAAATCTCCTACACATAAGGAGGGATTATATTGAAACATCATACAAATTTTCACCACTATAAGACTTGTCATGCGCTGTAACGAGGTCTAAAGGTCAAAAGTCAAGGTCCCACAAATGTTCACCACAATAAGACTTGTCATGCGCTGTAACAAGGTCTTCCGGTAAAAGGTCAAGGTCACACTTAAAGGTCATTGAAAACGGCTTGTCAGGAGCAAAACTTCTATATTCAGAGAGGGATTTCAATATCACTTGGCACAAATTGTCATCATCATAACTACTGGTATAAAACATGTAACTAAGGTTAATATATGCAGGGTCAAGGCCATTGAAGTTGATAAAATGTAGAAACAGTACATATCTCCTTCACGCATGGTGGATTCTAATGAAACTTAATAGAAATGTTCACCACAATCAGACGCAGGGTCACATGCATAAACCAAGTTTCTAGGTAAAAGGTTAGTGTCACATTTAAAGGTCATTGAAAAACGCTTGTCGCAGCTGAATTTCTACATTCATTGGGGGATTTAATGTAACTTGGCACAAATGTTCACCATTGTGAGTCTGATTGTGCACATAATCCAGATCCCTACTACCAAAGTCAAGGTAACATAGAGTTCTTGAACGGGAACCATAATTAGTCATCATTTATTATGGATTGTAACACAAATGATAACTATCATCGTGGCACATGTAATTTAGGTAAATATTTGCAAGGTCAAGGTGACTAGAGATGATAAAATATCAAGACATTTTCCGAATATCTTCCCATAGCATATCTCCTATATGCATATTTATAATGCCCACATCTCTGTCAAAAGCTTTTGTGACGGGTGTATTTTGCGACAATGTTGCCCTTGTAAAAATTTAGGACCTTATTGGTTTATATGATTTAACTATAATTTTGAAATAAGACAATCTTATTAATTGATATGGGTTGAAGGACTGATGTAAAGTGGCTGTACCTCTCTTATCAAAACATAGGAAGAAATAACATTATTATAAGTTTGACTTATGTCTACCACTTCATTTTGAATTCCTGAATTTTAAAAGCTTTTAATCAAAGGTAATAAGAACACCTTTTAATATGCCCAAAAATATTATATTTATGTTAAGGATTAGATATTTGGCATCAAGTATCACGTATTGACATCTACACAATTTATATAAATCATGCTCCTAAGGTCAATATTGGCCCTGCCCCAGGGGTCACATATATAGATATTTTCATATATATATTCTTACGTAAAGTTTCAAATCCCAGATCTCAGTTATGTGGCATGTATCATTACCATTAGGAGGACCCTGAAATTGTTACAAAACTCATTTCACTGATATTAAAAACAAGAGGGCCATGATGGCCCTGGATTGCTCCCCTGACCCACCAACCGCATCCAAGCAATGTCTTAGACAAGCATCCTTGCCAAGATTGATGACAATCGAGTAAAAGTCTATTTCCGGTTCTAAAATGTAACCACGTAAAAATGTCTATCATGTAAATCAACGGATTTTGTGTGAATTACTGAACGCTTAAAAAGGAATTTATGTGTGTTATATATATAAAGGAATAGCTTCAAAATGGTATGAACATTTATGAAATCTATAAAGTATTTATGGTGATATTTATACAGAACTTTTTAGTATACATTTAATAAATAGGTGTAAAAAGCGCATGATTCACGTGATAATACTGAACACATCGCACATAGACAGTATTGCCAAAAAATCGTCACGCTTGGTTAGGTATAACAGTTATGACCATTATAGGATAGATATAACGGGAACTAACGGTTATCACGTACTCTGCTTGATCGCTTGTGACTTTTGATCATATAAATTATGAATGTTAAAGGCGGAACACCAAAACGAAAAAAAGAATCCACCACTAGCTGTAGCGACTTAGACTCTAGTGCTATAACGAACTCATTTAGCTCCTTAAATGAAACAACAGAAGAAACAGACCCAATAAATAAAAGTTTAGGAAAAGACCTTCGAATAAAAAACAACCCCAATAACTCAAAGTCTCATCAAAGAAAACAAAAAAGTAAAAAACAAAAAACCGCGGCATCACCTGAATTGATAGAAACGAACGTGGAGATGAAACTAGAACAAAAACTAGACAAAATCGATGAAAAACTCAACAACGTTTTAACAAAAGATGACAGGTCATTCATCAGAGACATAATAAAAGACACATTTGAAGAAATGAAGGAACAATTATTAGGATCAGTCATCAAACGATTAGAAATTTTAGAAGATGAAATTTATAACAAATCAGCCTCCACTTCAAAACTTAATTCAGAGATAAGCGAAAACAAACATGTTATAGAAACAAGAATAGAAAAATCAGAAGAAAAGATGAACACTGAATTAAAAATATTAAAATTAGAAAACGAAAAATTAAAAGAAAATGCAAATGATCAAGAACAATACAGTCGAAGGAATAACCTTCGTATCACGGGAATAAAAGAAGATTCTCCCCAACAGTCTTCATTACAGACAAAAATACAATTCCAGAAAATGTGCAAAGACAATCTCGGATTGGTTGTTCTCGATGAAGAAATCGACATTGCACATAGAATTGGTCAGTTCAAGACAGGCAGCAACCGTCCAATAATTGTAAAATTCGTAAGAAGGCAAACGAAAATTAATATCATGAAAAATGCAAAGTCACTTAAAGGAACCAGAATATATTTGAATGAAGATCTTACACACTCCAATCAGCAAGCTTTAATGTCATTACGTTTAAAAGATCCCAAACGAATCGAAAAAGCATGGTCTTTCGAAGGCAAATTATTTGCCATATTTAAGTCAACGAACCCCTTAAGACCAGAAAACACAACAACACGGCTGATCAAATTCTCAGAATATGACCAATGGCTTTCGCTCCCGTGGCCGGCTCGTGAGATTGGAGGAAATTCTTCCGAAAAATCTACAACGAATGTTTGGAACAGAAAATAAAACATAACACGTTGAAAACAAACAAACATATAAATACCAACAAATCAAATGAAGACTCTTAAGTGAAAAAAGGTAAATACATGTACATCATGAGAAAAGAGAAATGTTTAACAAAAGACGCATAAAAAACTATTGTTATTGAACATTAAACTTTGTTGAGTTAGCTTCTTTAAATTAACGTTTTATAGTTAAAGTAACTTTCTCGTATCACTCCTGGTTTTTTTTGTTGTATTTTTTTATCCCAATTATATCATAGATAATTATACACGAATTTTGACACGGATATGTTATTTTCCTTTTCTGACACATTGTATATTCGTTTAGATATTTGTATAAAAACAATTTTAAATTTACAATGAAAAATAAATGAAATACGCTGTTACCCCACATATTATTTATAGACAGCTTTTCGTTTTCGACGCACATGATATTGACTGTAATATCACATTATGAATACTAGAATATACATACATTAATTATATTAACATTGTTCAATCTTAAATAACATAATAACATTTGATTGTTTTATTTTTATTTTTTTTTCTCATTATTTTCTGACCAAAGAAGGTTTATTAGTATGGGGTAGTACGGGGAGACTTTTTACAGCCGCCACACGGCACAAATAACACGGATGTGATCATAAAATAGATGAATACAGAATCCCTAAAGAAAGCCCAACACGGCAAAATTGAAAATGTTGCAGGCTCGGTTTGATTGAGCCTGTTCATGGACGGTACTGGAAAGTGCAAGTTACCGTCCACGCCCCCTAGCACCGGTTTAAGCAGAATTCAACATTTAAACGTGTAACAAGGTCTTCCGGTAAAAGGTCAAGGTCACACTTAAAGGTCATTGAAAACGGCTTGTCAGGAGCAAAACTTCTATATTCATAGAGGGATTTCAATATCACTTGGCACAAATTGTCATCATCATAACTACAGGTATAAAACATGTAACTAAGGTTAATATATGCAGGGTCAAGGCCAATAAAGATGATAAAATGTAGAAACAGTACATATCTCCTTCACGCATGATGGATTCTAATGAAACTTAATAGAAATGTTCACCACAATCAGACGCAGGGTCACATGCATAAACCAAGTTTCTAGGTAAAAGGTTAGTGTCACATTTAAAGGTCATTGAAAAACGCTTGTCGCAGCTGAATTTCTACATTCATTGGGGGATTTAATGTAACTTGGCACAAATGTTCACCATTGTGAGTCTGATTGTGCACATAATCCAGATCCCTACTACCAAAGTCAAGGTAACATAGAGTTCTTGAACGGGAACCATAATTAGTCATCATTTATTATGGATTGTAACACAAATGATAACTATCATCGTGGCACATGTAATTTTAGGTAAATATTTGCAAGGTCAAGGTGACTAGAGATGATAAAATATCAAGACATTTTCCGAATATCTTCCCATAGCATATCTCCTATATGCATATTTATAATGCCCACATCTCTGTCAAAAAGCTTTTGTGACGGGTGTATTTTGCGACAATGTTGCCCTTGTAAAAAATTTAGGACCTTATTGGTTTATATGATTTAACTATAATTTTGAAATAAGACAATCTTATTAATTGATATGGGTTGAAGGACTGATGTAAAGTGGCTGTACCTCTCTTATCAAAACATAGGAAGAAATAACATTATTATAAGTTTGACTTATGTCTACCACTTCATTTTGAATTCCTGAATTTTAAAAAGCTTTTAATCAAAGGTAATAAGAACACCTTTTAATATGCCCAAAAAAAATATTATATTTATGTTAAGGCTTAGATATTTGGCATCAAGTATCACGTATTGACATCTACACAATTTATATAAATCATGCCCCTAAGGTCAATATTGGCCCTGCCCCAGGGGTCACATTATATAGATATTTTCATATATATATTCTTACGTAAAGTTTCAAATCCCAGATCTCAGCTATTTGGCATGTATCATTACCATTAGGAGGACCCTGAAATTGTTACAAAACTCATTTCACTGATATTAAAAACAAGAGGGCCATGATGGCCCTGGATTGCTCCCCTGACCCACCAACCGCATCCAAGCAATGTCTTAGACAAGCATCCTTGCCAAGATTGATGACAATTGAGTAAAAGTCTATTTCCGGTTCTAAAATGTAAACACGTAAAAATGTCTTTCATGTAAATCAACGGATTTTGTGTGAATTACTGAACGCTTAAAAAGGAATTTATGTGTGTTATATATATAAAGGAATAGCTTCAAAATGGTATGAACATTTATGAAATCTATAAAGTATTTATGGTGATATTTATACAGAACTTTTTAGTATACATTTAATAAATAGGTGTAAAAAACGCATGATTCACGTGATAATACTGAACACGTCGCACATAGACAGTATTGCCAAAAAATCGTCACGCTTGGTTAGGTGTAACAGTTATGACTATTATAGGATAGATATAACGGGAACTAACGGTTATCACGTACTCTGCTTGATCGCTTGTGACTTTTGATCATATAAATTATGAATGTTAAAGGCGGAACACCAAAACGAAAAAAAGAATCCACCACTAGCTGTAGCGACTTAGACTCTAGTGCTATAACGAACTCATTTAGCTCCTTAAATGAAACAACAGAAGACACTGACCCAATAAATAAAAATTTAGGAAAAGACCTTCGAATAAAAAACAACCCCAATAACTCAAAGTCTCATCAAAGAAAACAAAAAAGTAAAAAACAAAAAACCGCGGCATCACCTGAATTGATTGAAACGAACGTGGAGATGAAACTAGAACAAAAACTAGACAAAATCGATGAAAAACTCAACAACGTTTTAACAAAAGATGACAGGTCATTCATCAGAGACATAATAAAAGACACATTTGAAGAAATGAAGGAACAGTTATAAGGATCAGTCATCAAACGATTAGAAATTTTAGAAGATGAAATTTATAACAAATCAGCATCCACTTCAAAACTTAATTCAGAGATAAGCGAAAACAAACATGTTATAGAAACAAGAATAGAAAAATCAGAAGAAAAGATGAACACTGAATTAAAAATATTAAAATTAGAAAACGAAAAATTAAAAGAAAATGCAAATGACCAAGAACAATACAGTCGAAGGAATAACCTTCGTATCCGGGAATAAAAGAAGATTCTCCCCAACAGTCTTCATTACAGACAAAAATACAATTCCAGAAAATGTGCAAAGACAATCTCGGATTGGTTGTTCTCGATGAAGAAATCGACATTGCACATAGAATTGGTCAGTTCAAGACAGGCAGTAACCGTCCAATAATTGTAAAATTCGTAAGAAGGCAAACGAAAATTAATATCATGAAAAATGCAAAGTCACTTAAAGGAACCAGAATATATTTGAATGAAGATCTTACACACTCCAATCAGCAAGCTTTAATGTCATTACGTTTAAAAGATCCCAAACGAATCGAAAAAGCATGGTCTTTCGAAGGCAAATTATTTGCCATATTTAAGTCAACGAACCCCTTAAGACCAGAAAACACAACAACACGGCTGATCAAATTCTCAGAATATGACCAATGGCTTTCGCTCCCGTGGCCGGCTCGTGAGATTGGAAGAAATTCTTCCGAAAAATCTACAACGAATGTTTGGAACAGAAAAAAAACATAACACGTTGAAAACAAACAAACATATAAATACCAACAAATCAAATGAAGACTCTTAAGTGAAAAAAGGTAAATACATGTACATCATGAGAAAAGAGAAATGTTTAACAAAAGACGCATAAAAAACTATTGTTATTGAACATTAAACTTTGTTGAGTTAGCTTCTTTAAATTAACGTTTTATAGTTTAAGTAACTTTCTCGTATCACTCCTGGTTTTTTTTGTTGTATTTTGTTATCCCAATTATATCATAGATAGTTATACACGAATTTTGACACGGATATGTTATTTTCCTTTTCTGACACATTGTATATTCGTTTAGATATTTGTATAAAAACAATTTTAAATTTACAATGAAAAATATGAAATACGCTGTTACCCCACATATTATTTATAGACAGCTTTTCGTTTTCGACGCACATGATATTGACTGTAATATCACATTATGAATACTAGAATATACATACATAAATTATATTAACATTGTTCAATCTTAAATAACATAATAACATTTGATTGTTTTATTTTTATTTTTTTTCTCATTATTTTCTGACCAAAGAAGGTTTATTAGTATGGGATAATAAGTCGTTTATACAAGATATTCCTTTGTGCTGTTTCTCTTCTCCCTTTCTTGTTTTTCGATAGAAGAGAAACATATTACAAGGGTATAGACAATACGAATGCCGAATTGAATAAAAATATAGTTGCCTTGCGGTTAAGTTTATTAGATTTAATAGTGTGAATGTCAAAATGAATGTAATATGTTTTTGTTGCGATTTAATTTATTACATTTGATAGTCTGAATGTCAAAATGTAGGTAAAATCGTTCTGTTGGGTTTGAATTTATTACATTTTATAGTACGAATGTCAAAATGTTGCGATTAAATGTATTACATTTGATATTATGAGTGGCAAAATGAATATAATATGTTTTGTTGTGGTAAATTTTTTTATTTTTTTACATTTGAGAGTATGAATGTCAAAATGAATGTCAAGTTTTTGTTTTCGGTAAAAGTTACACCATTAAATAGTATAAATGAACGTCAAAACGAATATAGTATACTTTGCTTGTGGTTAATTTATTTAGATTATGGTACTATGATTGTCAAATTTCAAACTGTCAAAATAAATACACTATATTTAGCTTGTAGTTTGAACGTATTAGGACTGATAGTATAAAGGTTAAAAATTAATGTAATATATTCTGCTTGCTGTATTTATGTTAAAATAAATGTGAATATATTTTGTTTTCAGTTAAATCTACTAGATTTGATGGTATGAATGTCAAAGGGAATACAATGTATTTTGCTTGCGGTATTTATGTACAAATAAATGTAAAGTGTTTTGTCTTCAGTTAAATCGATTAGATTTGATAGTGTGAATGTCAAAAAATGAATGTAACATGATTTGTGTTAGATTTGATAGTATGAGAATGTCAAACTGTATGTAATGTGATTTGCTAGCAATTTCATTTATTAGATTTGATGGTAGGAGTTTTCAAAATGAGTGTAATATTTTTTGCTTGCTGTTTAAATTAATTAGATTTGATTTTAAGAAATATAAGATATATAAATGATTTTGATAGTACTGATACCAAAATTAGATAGATTTTTTTTTCTGTTTCATCCTCTTATTTCAAATGTAACCTAAAATTCCTTCATAACTCATTTCAGAATAAAGTAACTTTAGTAATTATTGGACAATGACTTAATAAACATAAATATTTTTCTGTTAAAAATTTTCAATCCATAACATTTAGTTTTTTCTCTCCAAATATTCACATCTTTAAATGATATGTAAGAGTGTATGTTAGGTACCATAATAATATTCTCTTTCTGATATGTCATGTTGCATTATTTTGGTTTTTGTTGTTGTTGTTTCATTCATTTTTAAATCCTGATAGTAGATAGAAATGACGTAATGACTGTTTAACATTGATTTGCACCGAATATATGTATGTCATATTTGGTTTACTTAGGATTTAACTTAATAGCGATCAAGCTTAGATTAAAATTTATTATTGTTTTTTTTTAACATACATGTAATGTTACCAAACAATTCATTAGGTATTAATAAAAAAATGTCATAGTTCATTTACAATAGATAAAACATCAATTTAAACAATATTTAGTAGCGGTCATGTAATTCACAACTTAATCCTCTTTGCAGGAAGACTTTTATACTTGAACCATTTTTAACTGCTTTGGTAGTATATACATTTTCTTCATCGATTCAATTTAATGTCTAAAACTACTATCTTTACTTATAATGTTAACGGAATTTCTGGAAAAGACAAGAGAATTGCTATTTTGCAATGTTGAAAACACAAAAGGTTGACATAAGCCTTCTCCAAGAAGTGCATTTCAAACAGGCTGATAAAGAAAAGTGGGAAAAAGAATGGGATGGAACAATAATCAATAGTGGGAATTCAAGTAATCAGTTAGGCGTATCAGTTCTTTTCAGAAATGGTTTAAATATTCACATTCTAAATACTTTTGAAATTGAGATCGGACGTGTATTAGCACTTCATGTAAAGATTGAAAACAAAGAGGTATTTATCATAAATGTATACGGCCCAAATAAAGATGATATTGATATTTTCTGTAAATTAGAAGCCTTCGTTAAAGACAGAAGTGATCACCTTTTTATTATAGGAGGAGATTTTAATGTAGTGCTAGAACCTAATATTGACAAACAAGGTGGTAACCCTCATACACATTTGAAATGTCGCAAAAAAATAAAAAGTATACTTGAAATTTCAACTTAATGATATATTTCGGGTACAAAATCCGTTCACTAAAAGATTTACTTGGCGCTCAAAAGTACGGTTAAATATAGCGTGTAGATTAGATTATTTTGTTCTTTCAAATGATTTGGTTAATATTGTTGAAAAATCCGGCATAAAGCCTAGTTTTAAATCTGATCACTCAATAGCATATGTAACTTTAAATTTTGATCCTATGGTGAGAGGACCTGGTGTTTTTAAACTAAAAAATAGTTTACTTTTAAATATGGAATTTAAAGACAGAATTAAAAATGCCATAACTGAAATACGTTCTCTTAATACAGACACAAACCCTTTAGTCAGATGGGAAGTTATTAAAAGTACAATACGAAATGAAACTATAAGATTTTCAAAATATAAAAAGAAAACAGAAACAGAACAAATTCAAAAACTTATGACAGAAATCGAAAAATTGAAACTGAGATAGCCTGCAATTTTGACGAAAATTTAAATAGAAATTAGAATTGAAAAAATCAGAATTAGAACAATTTTTATAATGAAAATATCAATGGAATTATAACGAGAATAAAAAGTTTTAAATTAGACAACAGTGAAAAAAACATTAAATTGCTAAAAAACTTAGAGACTAGAAATGCTGAAAGAAAACTTATTAATAATCTAAATGTCAATGGTAATGTTACGTCAAACCAAAATGAAATTCTGAATGTGCAAAAAAAATATTATGAAAGTCTGTACAGTGAAAAGATACAAAGAGACTCAACATATGACTTTTATGATGAAAATAAAATCCCTAAACTAAACGACAACGAGCAAGTATTATGTGAAGGAATTATTACAGAAGGAGAGTGTATCGAAGCAATTACAACCATGAAAAAAGGGAAAAGTCCTGGATCAGATGGTATAAACGTTGAATTTTATAAAATGTTTTGGAATGAAATTAAAAATGATCTAATAAATTCTCTTAATTATTCATTCGAAACTGAATATTTAAGTCAGTTGCAGGCACAGAGTTTAATTACCTTAATCCCAAAACCAAAAAAAGATTTATCACTTCTTTCAAACTGGCAGCCAATAAGTTTATTGAACGTTGACTATAAAATACTGAGTAAAGTAATTGCTTATAGAATTAAACGTGTACTAAATAACTTGATCGACAATAGCCAAACTGGATTTATTAAAGGCAGATACATTGGTGAAAATATAAGATTGATTTATGATGTAATCGAGTACGCAGAACAAAACGAAAAATCTGGAATATTATTTTTTGCTGATTTTGAAAAAGCTTTTGATAGTTTGAATCATAATTTTATTTTAAAAACACTCGATCTATTTAACTTTGGACCAAATTTAAAAATGTGGGTAAAATTGTTATACAAAAATCCAACAAGTTGTATTCTTTACAATGGTTTCTTGTCGGACTCATTTAATATCAGACAAGGAGTCCGACAAGGCTGTCCTTTATCTCCTTACATTTTTATTTTAGCAATTGAACTCCTCTCCATAGCAATAAGAGGAAATACAAATATTAAAGGATTTAATATATTTGATATAGAAGTAAAAAACAGCATGTTTGCTGATGATGCAACAATATTATTAGATGGTACAAATAACAGTTTCAAAGAAATGTTAAATATATTTGAACAATTTTCATTCATCTCGGGTCTAAATCTTAATTATAATAAATGTATAGCTCTAAGAATAGGCCCACTGCGAAACCAGCACGACCTTATATATTGTAGAAAAAAATATAGTAATATTTCATGGACATCAGAAAGTGTCAAAACACTAGGAATAACATTTCATTCAAAAACTAACCATATCCTCAAATTGAATTACGATAACAGATTATCTCAATTCCAAATAGACATAAACAGATGGAAAGCTAGACATCTCACAACAATTGGTAATATCTCAGTATTGAAATCATTAATAATTCCAAAATTAACTTTCCTGTTTTCTGTTCTACCCAATCCTCCAAATAAAACTGTAAATACAATTAAACAACAATGTTATGAATTTATATGGAGCTCAAAAAGGGATAAAGTCAAACGGGATGTGATAATACAGGAGTACGAAAACGGAGGTCTTAATATGATTGACATTCATATATTTTTGAACTCAATAAAATCGAACTGGATAAAAAGAATAATAAACGATTCAAATGATGGGTTGTGGAAAGAAATAATAAAGATAAATATAAATCATTTAGGTGGAATATCTTTATTTAAATGCAATATAAACACAAAAGATATATTGAAATTTAAAATCAAAAATAAATTTATACACGAAGTATTAGTAGCTTGGAGTGAAATCAATTTTAATGAAAATCCGAAAAATATTTCAGAACAAATTCTTTGGCAAAATTCAAACATAAAAAATAACAATAGCCTTCTCTATTTCAGACAGTGGAGAAACAAAAATATATACCATGTAAAAGATATCTATGATATAAACGCAAGAAAATTTAAAACTTTTAGTCAATTAAAAACTGAATATAACATTCCTAATACTGAGTTTTTAAATTACCATAGACTTATCTCTTCAATCCCAACATGTTGGAAAAGAAAATTAGATAATGTCATTCTTTCTGTAACAACTGAGGAAATAAATATTTATGAGCTTTTAGAAAAAACAGAAACACATCTCCTAAATAGAAAATTAATACAGGTTCAAAACGAAAGAAAGCTAAAATACCAGAATGAAAAACTAAAATCCCAGTTAAAATGGGAGGCAGTATTTCCAGATAAAAATTTCAATTGGCAACAAATATATTTAAATGCGTTTGATATTTGTAAGGATAATATTTTGCAAAATTTTTATTTTTATTTCTTACATAGAAATATTGCAACTAACAAATTTCTCTTTAGATGTAAATTAGTGGAGTCTAGTCTTTGTGATTTTTGTAATATGGAAATAGATAGCATAGAACATATATTTTGGACCTGTCAACAAACACAAATTTTCTGGAATGAATTGTTAAAATGGTTGGTTGAAATTGGTATACATGCAACCCAAGACAAATTTTTGTCCTTTTTTCATTCACGAAATAAAATTTTATCATATATTCTCTTATTTGCCAAATATTATATATATAGTTGTAAAACAAAAAAAAAAATACCAAATAATCTTGTGTTTAAAAGAAAATTGATTGATAGAATATCTTTAGAAAAATACATAGCATTTCAAAATGATTCTCTTGATGATTTCAACAGGAAATGGAATAACTTTCTAATAATGCTATAAGAACTGATTGATGATATGTCAGAAGTATATTACCAAAGCAGCCTTTCTTTCTTAATATTACCATTTTTTTTATCTTATCGTAGTTTTTTATTCTCTTGCAAATTATCCTTTTATATTTTAGCACCTCCCCAAATTGTCAGCATTTTTCCAACTAACTCAAGAAATCGTTTTAAAAATTGATTTAACAAAACTCTATCTTGTTTAAAATATAATATCCTTTCTCTTAACTTTTTCTTAAAGAGATTCACGTTTAAGCTCTTTGAAATTATTTTAAAATGTCTACAACAACATATATATTAGTTTGTAACGTATGTTACATAAAATAATTAATTGAAAAATGTAAAATGAATGTATTATGTAAAAAGGAAAAGTAAATAAAAGGGCCTTAAACGTGGTTCCAAAAAAAAAAAAAAAAAAAAAAAAAAGACAATTGAGTAAAAAATGTGACCTCTAGTGGGTAAAAATAGGTTTTCCATATTTGGGCAATGCGACCTTGTTTTTGACTGGAGACAACCCATATTCATACTTGACCTAGAAATTATCAAAACAACCTTCCTGACCAATTTCCAGGAAATTTGGATCAAAACTGCAGCCAAAAAAGTTTTAACAAGATTTTTCTATTTTTAGCTCCTGTGACCTAGTTTTGAACCGGACATAACCC
This sequence comes from Ruditapes philippinarum, assembly GCF_026571515.1. NCBI lineage: Eukaryota > Metazoa > Mollusca > Bivalvia > Venerida > Veneridae > Ruditapes > Ruditapes philippinarum. The sequence goes on from NW_026853361.1 coordinate 61,302, forward strand.
ATCTTTGAACTTGACCTACAAATCATCAAAACAACTTTCCTGACAATTTTCAAGAATATTTGCATCAAAACTGCAGCCACTAGGGTTAACATTTTTGTTATTTTTAGCTCCTGTGACCTAGTTTTTGACCGGACATGACCCATCTTCTAACGTGACCTACAAATTATCAAAGCAATCTTCCTGACAAATTTCAAGAATATTTGCATCAAAACTGCAGCCAGTAGAGTGTTAACAAATGTTTTCTATTTTTAGCTCCTGTGACCTAGTTTTTTACCGTAGATGACATATATTCAAATTTCAACTAAAAACATCACAACAACATTACTGACAATTTTCCAGAATATTTGGATCAAAACTGCAGCCACTAGAGTGTTAACAAGCTTTTTCTTTCTTTAGCTCCTGTGACCTAGTTTTTGATTGAAGATGACCAATCTACGAACTTGACCTAGAAATCATCAAAGCAACCTTCCTGACAAATTTCCAGAATATTTGAATCAAAACTGCAGCCACTAGAATATTAACAAGATTTTTCTATTTTTAGCTACTGTGACCTAGTTTTTGACCGGACATGACACATTTTCAAACTTGACCTAGAAATCATTAAAACAACTTTCCTGACAAATTCAGAATAGTTGCATCAAAACTGCAGCCACTAAAGTGTTAACAAGATTTTTTTATTTTTAGCTCCTGTGACCTAGTTTTTAACAGAAGATAACCCATCTTATACCTTGACCTAGAAATCATCAAAGCAACCTTCCTGACAAATTTTCAGAATATTTGGATCAAAATTGCAGCCGCTAAAGTGTTAACAAGCTTTTTCTACTTTTAGCTCCTGTGACCTTGACCCGAGATAACCCATCTTCGAACTTGATCTGTATTTCTTACAGACAAATATTCTGACAAAGTTTGATGATGATGCAATCAAAACTGTGACTGCTAGACTGTTGACAACCAAATTGTTGACGACGAACGACACACGACGACGGATATATCTATATGATATATATGATATTTCATATATCATGTGATATATGATCTATGGTATGATATATATATGACATGATATATGATTTTATATATGACATGATATATGGTGTGATATATGATATGATATATGATGTGATATATGATATTATATATGATATAATATATGACACAGTGGTATCATTAGTGTTCACATTGAGCCTTTTTGTCTTCTGGTGAGCCAAAACCATTGTTATTTAAGTCCCTTAGCCCATTAATCGTGCATATCTCTATCAAAGACACAACTTTAACATTATTAAATAAATAAAATATAACACAAAAATATTGGACAATTTTCAGTGTTACACTGTTGAATGCCAGAATAACTTCCAGAACATTGTAAACCATTATATTGTGGTGGTGGGTTTCAAGTTCAAGTTCTAGACCTGGTCTGTGTTCCTCCAGCACATGTGACTGAACAAGTACACCATGCTGTCCACTGAGTCCAACCACCATTAACTTAAATAAGTGAAGATATATAAGATATTTCAATAGTTATTGTTCTTTTAATGCATTTATTCCTTATAATTGATGATTTGCTTTTAAATATACCAGTAATGGGCAAAAATCCATGTAAAGACATATGTACAATAACAAAATACTTGAGAGGGCCAGATGTCACTAATTATCTCAAATGAAAAAATATAATTGTATTATTATGTCAATCCTATTTAGTTCATCAAAATCATGGAAAGGTTATTTAAGTCTTGTTTCTACATTTAATTTACAAGGAAGTTAACAAGTTCAGGAAACTGTCATAATTTGAGCTACTTCGTAATGTTTTAATGCAAATGACAAAACTGCAGCAATCACAATAGCTAGACTTTCTCCTCGTAGCAGACCAACTAAAAATGCAACAAGAGAATGTTCAGGTTATTTTTTATTAAAGTATGGCCTTGCAACTACATAAATAGGTAAGTGAGAAGACACTTGTTTTGGTTGAGTCTATTATTATTTGTTTATGGGGTGAGATGTCATACACAAATTTACAATTTATATTCATTTACTTTTTACAGAGATAATTATCATTTTAAATGCTTCTGGTGTTGTTTTATTAATTCATTTGTAATCAAAATTGTTATATATTCGATTAAAAGGGATAATTTTAATGAAATGAAATTAGTTCGACTCAGGCAGAGAAAAGGTTTGCTAACTTTAAGGTAAATTGCTTATCTTTATGTAGCAAGTATTAATTATATATTATATTTTCAGAAAAATAAACTGCCTGAGTAGTATATTGTAAAATGGCTGCCATTTATAGTATACTTATTTATAAAGGCTTTTTTACTTTATCTCTTCATTTTTGCTCAACGACTAAAAATAACAAGAAATACCGAACGACACAAACACTTAACAAATCTTATTAGTGTGCACCTTTATTTCCTTATATATTTTTCGTTTATTTTTTGTTCTGACTATTGGGTGCATTTCCACACATTTCCCGTGCACCAGCCTTGTCAATTTATAATTATAAGGCGCGTTCAACCATGAACGAACAAAATTCACACAATTTACGGAAATATTGTTAAAATTGGTGAAATAAAATTGAAGCTGATATTTTCGGATACGACTGAGATCCACATATCAGAAAAAACATAACATGGGTAGATTATTTACATAACTGTAGGATTTGTCAACGCTGGAGTACACCATTCAGAGATTGGTAACACAATTTATTTGTTTATATAATTCTCTAAATTCCTTCGCATTGTAAAAGTCGAAAATTATTTAAATTCAGTGTCTGTCTAAGACAAACATAAATGCATATTTCTTATGTACTAACTACATGTCTGTATCATTTATAGGTTGTGCAACCCATGGATATACACCAAAATACCATAAAAAGTTTACTCATTTAGTAAAGAGCAACTGGCAGCGTTGATAACCTTCCTCACCAACCCAAAATTAACTACAGCGGTATGTAACATCAATGCCTCGACGCTGCCAGGCTGTTATACACTTAAATGGGTGCATGGACATACACGGTATACATTATTTTGCAGCATTGACTTCCTACATGTACTCACATTTTTTCAGAAATACATCTTAAATTTGTATCTTGAATAAAAAGAAACAATCTGAACAAAAGCTGTCACAAAACGTGACAAATGTCCCCGAAGGATTCTAGTTATAAATCACCTATTACATGTTTAGTGTGGTGGTATAATTTGACAAAACCCAGCAGTGACCTTTAAGTTAGAAAAAGTAGCCTGGCTCTTGTTCACAACACATTGCCCGTCTATGGCGACTTAATGTTTTTTGATAAAAAAATTGAAACTTTAATGTATATGGAAGTTACAGAGCAAACACAACAACCGCCATTTATATATATATATATAAAACATAAATATTGAAAAGGCTTAAACTTCAGCAGTGACCTTAAAAGGTCCTTCTATCATTAATTTTCAAGATAATGAGCGGAATCCATTCTAACATTTATTGTCCCTGTGACCTTGACCTTTGACCCAGTGAGACGAAAATCAATATGGGTCATTTTCTTGTTAAGACCAATCAGTACATGAAATATGAAGTCTTCGTGATAAATAGTTATTAAGATAATTAGCAGAAACTATTCTGATATTTAAGGCCCTTGTGAGATTGACATTTGATCTAATGACCCGAAAATCAGTAGGGATCATTTTCTAGTTATGATTAATCAGTACCTGAAATTTAAAGACTTTGTGATACATAGTTTTCAAGATTATCAGCGAAAATCATTCGGACAATTACGGTCCTTGTGACTTTGACCTTTGACCTAGTGACCCGAACATCGATAGAGGTCATCTACTTGTTATGACCAATCAGTATATGAAATTTAAGACTTTGTAATAAATATCTTTTTAAGAAAATCAGCGGAAACCATGTGGTCTACCAAAGGATATACCGACAGTCAGAATCAACAGTGATCTAACTTAGAGCTCAATCTCCCTGTCAAATGTGAGGGTACTAAGCCAGTGCATTGCTAAGTTATGTATTCTACATGTTTTAGTGGCAAAGATCAAAGCGATCTTTACCTTTGACATACTGACCTCAAAACTAAAACTGCCACTGCATGACTTTAATACTTCCCAACCTCATTCATGCAGCTTTGTGTGGGGTGTTTTATGATAAATATATGAGAACTTAAATTATGCTTCAAATGTGAAATGTCAAAATCAATACACTGTGGACAGGCATTTTTAAGCATTTGAGCAGACAAGCTTATCATCTTATCTTAGTTAAAGCGCCTGCGACCCTGTGACACCTAAATTAAAAGGGGTCATCTACTAGTCATAACCAACCTCAAAACCAAATATGAAGACTGTTGACCAAAGCATTCCTAAGCAAATGAGCAGAAAATCTTTCTAAACTAAAGGACCCTGTGACCTTTGACCAATGGCTTCAAAATCAATAGGCGTCAATAAACAGTCATCATTAACCTTCATACAAAATATGAACACTGTGGGTCAAAGGATTCTTAAGATGTTGGGCGGACAAGTTTTGTTTAGTCAAGGCCCTTCTGACCTTGACCTTTGACCTGGTGACCTCAAAATCAATAGGAGTCATCTATTCATGACCGATCTTTATACCAAATATGAGGAATGTTGGTTTTAGAAATCTTAAGTAATTTGGCGGACAGTGAAAAATCGACGGACGCCCGACGGCTGAATTGCCGGACAGCGAGACCGACGGCCGGACGGACAAGCTGATTCCAGTATACTCCCTTACAATTTGTTGTTCGGGGGTATAATTATATCTATAATTGTTGAACTTCTCATAATATCATGCTATCAGGATTTTATCGGCCACTGATTGGCCTAGACAGTTTTTTTTAATTCATGCGGAAACTTCTCTCCTTAGCGGCAATATTAAATGGCAAACAGTGAAGTTTGTATGAGCCATTGGCAATATTTCACATGTCAATAAAGACTCTTTAATGGGTTATGAACCAAGATAAGTGATGAGTTTAACATATTCATGATAAAAAAAAATCTAAATTAAAATGTTAATTCTGTTTTTTTTTTGGTAAACAGCCATAGTCAAGTTGAATTTAATGTACAATACTTGGATACGAATTTGGCTGAGGTATGATTGTGTATAGTTTGGCAAACCAGGACAATTTGAACAATTCAAGTAAATGATCACTATGGATCATTTTTATAGAATTTTAATAAAATCTATCGAGCCACTATGGAGATGCCATGTAAAGCTAATTTTTATTTTATTAGCTTTGGTTGCCATCTTGTTCAACATACTGGAACAATTTTTTGTAAGCATTTTTTTTAGTAAAAGGACTACCGGTACCTAATGATAATTCTGTGCAGTTTTAAAGAATTCTACCACATGATTGAGGAGAAAATGTTGTTCAAAAAGTATTTCTATTTTTAGCTCTGAAGGACATCTTGTTAACAGAATGGAACCATTAAAAATTTCAAGGACCACCAAAGACCATTCCTGTTTTGTGTCAAAATCTACAAAGTGGTAAAGGAGAATGTAGTTTAAAAATTTAATTTAAAGTTTTAATTTTTTGTAAAGCTCCAACAAGCATCTTCAACAGACTTACAATAATCGAGCAAGGACTTTTCAATAATCATTGCTGCAAAGTTTTATTAAAATATAAGTAAAGTTGAAGAGAAAATGTTGTTTTTCAGCTTATTTCTATTTGTCAGCTTTTGTGGCCATCTTATTCAGTGGACCGGAGCAATTTGGGCATTTTTATAGGGGACCAACAAATGACGATTTCTGCATAGTTTCATCTTTCCAGGTAAATCAAGAGGTTAAGAAGATATTGTTCTTTAAGTAAAAATTGTAACGTCAGATGACGGACACAGGGGTATTACAATAGCTCACCTTATGCTTGTTGTTCTCTGGTGAGCTAAATAACTTTAAATTTGAAAATCTTTAAGTCAATTAAATGTACTTAATTCTATTAAAAACGCTACTTTTGATACAAATATTAGAATTTATTGAACAGATAAAATATTACCTGGGCAGTTTTGAGTGTTACACTGTTGAATGCCAGAACCACTTCCAGAACATTGTGCACCACCATTTTGTGGTGCAGGGTTTGTACAAGTTCTAGACCTGGTCTGCGTTCCTCCACCACATGTGACTGAACAATAACCCCATGTTGACCATAGTGCCCATCCACCATGAACTTTAATAAATAAGGATTAAAAAGTTAATTCAATAGTTATTGTTCTCTGGCCTCAGAAATGATATTTTCTTTCTTTTGAAAATGCAAACATGAGTTTATAATGTTGGAATAATGGTTTAAAAGCATTTTAGGTGATGGTCACCTGAAGAAAGTAGCGCTAAATGTAAAATTATTTGTAGCAATAGAAGCAAATGTAAACAAGTAGTATTTTGGCTTCCATTCAAAATGCCAAATTTCCATATTTTTACAAAATCCCAAGCAACAGAAGCAAAATGAAGTTTCAAATATTGGCTAATAAGTAACTTTTTTGGAAAACTATAACTGGACGCAAAACAAAAGGGTCATGATGGCCCTTATATCGCTAATCTGAAAAAATGCTCTCTATTACAAGGGACACTGCGAAAAATACATGGATATACGGAAGTGGACGGATTTTTGTATATCATTAATATACGGGTAAGAATACGGATCCTTGAAATACTGAGATATACAGGACCGTATTTTATGACTAGTTTACGGTAATCCGTACACTCGTTATATACGGGAACTTTGATGTACGAATTCAGTATTTTACTAATATACGGAATTTTTATATTAAGCAGATTTACTTCTGAATTTGTAACGTGCACGGGCTAGCTGTTATATATATAATTTTTCTTATGGCTACTTTGCCAGTTGATTGGTTACAAATGATTATACAATAATTTGTTCAAACTTTGGAATCAAGTTTAATTAACTAATGTTATAACAGTAACGTGCTTGAAAGGTAATAAGTGGTCCTTGAACTTGATATAAAATTGGGGGACACTTTTAAGGCTATTTAATATATATAGAAAAACCACTTGGATATCGAGTTTTCAATACTTTAGTAATAACAATTACACCTAACGCAATGTTAAATTGATGCAATTGAAATACTTCGTAAATAGTGCAAGAACCCAAGTAATTAGACTAAAATATTAATTAATTATTTCTGTGGTGTTGACACTTCGGCAGCTGGACAGAGACTGATCGTCCACAGCTTTGAGCTCTATTTATACCCAATAACGTAGTTGTATTTAATAATCGTTTACTGAAGTTGAAGAAATCAAGCATCCAAGAGATATTGATAATGGTTCGAATATTGGTACGAATGGCATTGAGTTCGAATGATTTTAAGTACGAATTGTTCTGATATTTTACTAATAACAAAAATATGCCCGTTATATCAAATAATTGCTTCAGATTAGTTGTTAAATCTAATCATTTAATTTTTAAGTATTTATTACTTATTTATAAAAGATCAAACTATACATTTAAACACAAGATTACATATTTGTTAACAATTTTACTTTTCGGCAATTAGGTATAAAAACCACTAAATATCATAAAAGAATCTAGGCAGAATAGAACAATCGTCACAAATTGCCTATTTCCTATAAGAGGGAAAAATAGTCTGATCTAACATTTGTCAGACATTTAACAAAATAACATAAAACAAAAAAAAGCTTTAATTCAATGTAATACGTCAATTGCATACTGATACTATGGTCAGTGCACAAAACGTGCAAAACATCCATACATCCACAATGTCTGTAGCATGCAGACAAAAAGAAACGACAATGTATATTGAGTTATCTGTTTATATATACAAGCAACGTGGTATTCTAGCTCATACCGCTTTGTTTGCTTTTTATCCCATATTCCATCTGTTTTACACCCGCAGACATGTATTTACAAATACAATTTTAGCACACTTCGTGTCTTTATTACTCAATTGTTCAAGGTGAATTCCATAATAGATTTGGCTATACAGCAAAGTGACGACTAGATAGTACTTTTTTGTATTCTGCGTTTAGGGTGAATAACGTTATTTTGTAATTTCTTTGTCATTATCATAATGATATTTTAAAATGAAAAGCCAAAAGAGAAAACGTTGAAATCATGATGTCCCAAACATGAATTAATTAAATTAAAATCGTGAATCTGTAAAGTTGAAATCGTGAAAGTTAAATATGTGCAATCAAGAGGATGAAACCGGGAATTCGCGAGCGTGAAGTTGAATTTTCCCACCGGTCTTTCGTAAATGTTCCCAACGGCCTTTCGTATTATTTGTTTTGTAATTCGTGATCTCTGGATTATAGAAATGCTGTTATAGTTATTTAAATGTCAAAACAGTATATAATATTATTTGTGTTTATATTTATTTATTTTTTATTTATTTATTTAATCATTCTTTTAATAATTTATTTCAGGACACATAAAGGTTTGCCTTTTTGTACACATTAACTGCATTAGCTTGGAATATAAATCCTATGAAGTTCCGAATTCCCCAATCTTGATTCTTTTCGCGCTGTCTCATTTATGAAATAGTATTATGTAACAGCCACGTGCTGTATTGCGATAATCGAAGCCAACACAAATTAAGGCCAGATATGGATCATAAACGCAGTAGGGTATAACGAGTGTCGGTTTTCTCCGATGACGTAAGTTTGCGCAATTTTGTTGATTTCTAATATAATTCATGCAAGAATTAAAGGTCTCATAACTGGGTCTACATGTAAAGAAGTTAAAAACTAAAATTCTGACGTCAATATTTGTATGATTAACCTGCGTCTTTTTGTTCCAGCTAGAAAGACTCTAAACTGACATAATAATGAAACAAACATAACCGTCGTATTCTTTCCAATATTTTTGCAGCGTCGTTTTGTTATTATTTTTTATCTGGCGGAATTCGTCATTTAAAACAAAAGACAAGTAAATTCTGTCTTAAAATAAAGTTTGAAGTGCCGCAAGGTCCAATTACAGTTGAGTTCACACTAAACTTCCCACCCTTGTGCACTTCTAGTGCACTAGAGCTGAACTAGAAGTGCACTAGAAGTGCACTTCTAGTGCACTAGACCATATGACCAGGCTGGCCAGGGAAGGTGACACCTAAATGGTTTATTGGATAATTGTATATCAAGTGGGGGGGGGGGGCATCCATTGTTACGCTGCTTTATGAAGAAAAAAAATTGGGAAAATATATATATGGCCTATTCATGAATATAAATAAGTAAATTTTAAAATCAGCAGTTTTAACATTTTAGGTGATTATCATGTTGAAGCTTAAAATTAAAATGTTTTTTTCATTTATTGTAATCATATTTTTATTAACCAGTATTTAACTGTAGGTGAAAAATAATACCCCTTGAAATCAAATTTATAGAATTAATAAGGTTAAATTTAAATATGCTCCGTAATGGATAATTAGATAAGTGTTTTTAAAGCTTTTTTAAATGGCCATATATTTCAATTTTTCTAGTGTACAAATGGTATAAATCAATGTGATAATTCTGGCCCAATTAATTTAGTTTGTTACATCATAACTTTTTTTTCATAAGCTCAAACAAATCAAGGAAAGGTTATATTTAAGCTAAAATATTATTTCTATAATACATAACTTAGAGACAATTCAACATGTTCAATATTGAAAGAGAATATTAATACATTGATTTTAAAACAATCAATATACTGTGATAATTTAGTATTCAACTGTGTAATGCTTGCATATGTTTATGCAAATAATTTAAATATTATCCATAAAATAAATAAATTTGATATCTTTATTCATTATTTCAATATCAAAAATTTAATGTATAAAGGGAATACTTTTATTGAAGAGGAAAATCTCAAGTCATGCTGTGTATTGGTATTTTCTGAGAGGGACTGTTTTCAATATACCACTCTCCTGCTGATAAGAGGGCCTCAGGGTAAATAACAAAGAACAGTCAATTTTTTGCAGATTTATAAGAATGCATTGAAATTCCTGGTTTTCTCAAAATGCATGTTAGACATAAGCCTGGGATTCATCAGTCGTTGGCACTCAGTAAATGACCATAATTTTTGTATAATCAAATATACAAAAAAAACCATAAAGGCATAAATGCATAATAGATATTATCAGAGACATAGATAGATGTTATCTATGTCTCTGATAATATTGTATCTAAAGCGGAATTTTCTATATGTATCCATTTATCCACATTTCTTGCCATTCTGCATAATAATATCACGGATTTATATTACTATATACTATTAATATAAATCCGTGATAATATATAACTTAAGAGGCAATTCCTCATGTTCAAGATTGAAAGAGAGTATTAATTCATTGATTTTAAAACATTTTATACACTGTGATATTATGTTTTTCAACCATAAAATGCTTGCATACTTTTTAAAGATATACATAATTAAAAATTTTCCATAAAATAAATAAAATTGATAACTTTATTCAATATTTCTACATTAAAAATGTAATGTATGAAGGGAATGTTTTTATACAAGAGGAAAGTCTCGAGTCATGCTGTGTATTGGTATTTTTTTGAGAGCGACTGTTTTCATTACACTGGTCTCCTGCTGATAAGAGGGCCTCAGGGTAAATAACAAAAATGCAAATGTATGCAAAATTATTGAAAATTTCCCTTTTCCCCAAAAATACATGTAAGTCATCGATAAATGACTATACTTTGTGTATAATCAAATGTAAAAAATAATCTTAATGTCATAAACGCACGTTAGATATTATTGTCTTTGAAGTGGAATTTTCTAATCTTATTATAAAAAACTGGTTTAAAACCAATATCAGTGTTAACTATTCTACAAAGACTTCGTATCAATATTTTTTCACATTTCTTGCAATTCTGCATTAAAATTTGCAGCATCTTTTAGTTTTTGAACTGGGAAATGTTATTTTTTTTCTATTATAGATTTTGACAAATTTGCCCTTGTCAGTTTTTACGCATTTAGAAGATAATATATTTTAAAGAAAATATTATTTAAATACATGATTATAAAACTTTTGCAACTTCCTTTTCACTTTAATGCAGATCTGTTTTTTTTTTTTTTTTTTAAATTTAATATCATACATGAGCAGAAAACAGTTACAGGAGATTAAAGTGTCAAAAGTCATGCTGTGTATAGGTGTTTTTGATATAGTACCCTGCTGATAAGAGAGCCCCTCAGGGTAAATAACATAAGCCAGATTAGGCGATGTAAATTCTGTATTCTCTGGATGTTGGTGCAAATAAATTCATTACAAATAGTACAAAAAGAAAAATGAATATTTTTGCAATTTATAATAAAACTCATAAAATTAATCATATTGCATAATAATGTTACAATGCATGAAAAAAAAGGAAAAAAAAGAGTTGGTGTCGTCTCAAGAAATGGAATTGACAGATTTTCTAATCTTTTTGTTAATATCCATGTCAGTTTAAGTATACTAGTATCCCACAGGTACATATCAATACTTAATCCACACATATCAATACATACCACCATTATATATAAATATTTATTTTCAGAATAATATATATCATTTATATTAATCTTAGGTAAATCTCAGTTTGAGAAGGTAAGAGAGATTATAAATGAAATAAAATTGACAAAATTTAGGCCAATTATAAACATATTAATTCTTTAATGTATTAAAGACTATTATGCTTAAAATCATTACCATAACTAAAACAACCATAAGTTCAGATCAAAAATAACTAATACTACGGTATAATTCCCCCTCCCCCCAAAAAAGAACTGACTTAATTTTGTTTGATTAGCATTTCAATGTTTCATATTTCATTACTAGATTATAATAAAATAGAATCATATTAAATATCAATTAAGTTTGTTTATTTATGCACTTATCAACATTAAAGTTATAATTATGTATATTTAAATTACTTATTCTAACAATTAAATTTTAAAGTACAAAATCAGTAAAATTAATGACTTTGAAATTTATTGTTCTAATATTTTACGCCATATTTTACAAAATCCAATAATCACAATTTCAAACTTTTATTAAAAAACTATTAAACAGATATCTATATTTTCTATCTTTTTGTAAAAGTCAAATTGCTATTCAGTAAAATAAAAGGTAACTGCTTAATACATATAATAGGTCTGGTGCACTTCAAAGTGCACTTATGAAGTGCACTAGTAGTGCACTACTAGTGCACTTTGTAGTGCACATCTAGTGCACTCCTAGTGCACTTTGTGTAACCTTTAGTGTGAACTCAACTGTATGTCTCTCAAAACTTGAAAGTTAATTGGATGTCACTGCGATGTATGTACATGTATTGTCGATAGATGATGTCTAATTATTCGAAATAGCATTTCTTTGAAACTATCCTCATCATCTCCCATCAATCGTGTTTCTGCATAATTCGATGAGTTGAACAGTGTGACAGATATCTTGGAAACAGTTTTGGTGTCGCAGGTTTTTTTTTTAAATTAAGAACATTATAAATTATATATTGATAGTAAAATCACTTTTGAAATTGGACTTTTGAATAACCACAGATAATCAAAATATTCTTAAACTGATCAAGTTTTATTTCAGTTATGAAGTCCGCAGATGATGTGAAGGGACCTTCAAATTTTAAATTTGTGTATCAACATGTGTCATTGGGTGAGGAAAATGTGCAGCCTGACCGAAACTCGAACCCGGGACTCACATAATACTGGCTATCCGGCCGCTTACACATCTTCACCCCTAATTATTGAACAGTTCTGAACCGTGACATACTGCCCTGCTATCTTGAAATTTACAGAGTTACAGACAAATGCTAATTAAACGCTATATGGTATAAGAGTTATCCAGACTCATATATTCCCCTCCGTATTGGAAACATTTGTTTTATTCTTTTTCAAGTCAAAGTCAAGTTTCATTTATTATACGTTTTAATTTTATATCTTATTAGAATAAATGCTTAGGCGGAATGATGTCATATTATGAAATGACGTCAATTAAGGCATAAGCATTTTGCAGCTCATTTGGAAACGCGAAAACAGCCTTTGTAATATGCAAAAAAAATGTAAGAAATATTAGAAACAACTCGAACTCATGCACTGGTTTGATATAGATGAACAGTGTATGTGACCTTATTTTATTAAATTAGTTTTCCTTTCTAAAACATATTACTGTATTAAAACGATATGTATTTTTAGCAGTTTAATCACTTCTTAATATGTTAATTATAGTATTTCTGTCTTTTCATTCCGTTTTTCCTGTATAGTGGACTTGACCACCGCGTCACTGATTAATTATACTATACGCACAGTACATGTGCGCACGTCAGACACATATTGCGTTGCCACTCAAATGTTTCAAGTGCGCACGTAATACTGTCACATTCGTACGTAATAACTTACATATTTCCCTTTATGCAATTATCACGTATAATTTATTATCTGAATTTGATTTCATACTATCAGCTTAATGCTACAGGCGAAGGGGAATATTTTTTATTTACAATTTTTCTTATTTTTAGTGATGGCTCACTTTAAGAGATATTTTTGTCAACTTATCTAGTTAAACAGTCTTTCTTAACAATAAAAAATATCAATCTACACCATTGTATATTGCAGGTATTCATTCGTTGCTGTGAAGTTGTGATAGGATAGTTTTTGAAATAATAGAAACTGAAACAATAATTCAAATTTATTAAGATTTAAGTTATTATATTAATGAGAAGTAAAGTTGAATATTCCGCCTTTTGTTGAATATTCCGCCTTTTAATTAACCGGATATCATTGTACAAACACGGATCTACATCCTTTTTTTGAGTAGCAAATAAAGAAAGTTGCCCTTTCGCATTTCAGAACGAATTGACTAACGATACTAATATACATTGAAAAACACATAATTCTTACGATCAAATATATTATGTCAGCACGTTTTCCCCATACAATGTTCTTTTGTATTAATTTTATCAATAAAATACGTTTTACATAAAACAAAGCACAAATATACTGTTATATTACATGTGAGAAGTAAATATATGGTTTTTTATTACAAAAACTTTACATATTTATATAACTGATCATCCGTCATAGATTAATCATTTCATTTAAATCCTGCACAAAAAGTTGCTAATAAATGACCCATTTATCCTGATAATATAAAATGATTTTGTAAGAAAAAAATTAGTAGATATACGCCTAAATAAAATGGTTGTGTATGGACTGCTGAAATGGTGATAAGTATCTCATGACACTATTTAAAAATAGTTTTTAACATTTTCTTTTCAGATACACACATGCCAAAAAAAGTACTTTTTGGAGAAAATATTTCCTATGTCACGAAATAGACACCGTCACACTGGTCTACGTATCATTCTGATGAAGATTGATATATTTGAGTGCTTTTAAATGACGAGTTCCTGTGGATACGGATATTTGGTTTTAGCAATTATCATTAAACTTTCCTAAATAATCAATTTGTGACTCCTACATTTTCTGAAATGATTTTTGAATGTTAACACGACCGATTGATATTTTAATCTTTAAAAATAAAAGAGTGTAACATTAGTTGCTCATAAAAATCATTGTTAAGATAAAGAGAAAAGAAAAGAACTTTTAGTAGATATAGTTTATTTTAGATTTAAACAACACGCAATTCATTAAGGTTAAGGCTTGAAAATATCGAAAAATGTTCATGTATAATTCGACCATTGAAGGAAATATCGCGGTACAGGTGTTCTGCACTAGCATCTGGTTTACATCTAACATATCAGTCATCGACTGTTGTAGCGTAGACATGTTTATTTTGTTTTAAACATGTATACAACTTGTATATATATATATATATATATATATATATATATATATATATATATATATATATATATATATATATATATATATATATATATATATATATATATATATATCTTTATTCACAAAAGGTTACAAACCCATGAGTGTCATGGTATACAATCAATCATTTTATAATAAATATAGGTCAATGGTGACATATAACAATGACATATAATAGTCTCTAAAAGACATGTAATGTTTTAGTTTAAGGTACACATTTTATGTAACAATTCTTAATAGAATTAATTGTGTTGCATGCTTAAAACTTTTAAACACTAAGAAATAAAAAAAATAATATATAAATAAGATAAATTGCATTATGTTCTAACCGGAAGAAACTTAATAATTCACAATAGAACCTGAACTTGTGATTAAATACATTACAATCACATATAAATATGTAAGAAGAAACTTAATATTGCATTATATAACATGAACAAAACAGATTATAAATATATACTTGTAAAAATGACGTTGTAGGAGAAAAGTGTGAATGAAGATATTTTTAAGAAAAGTAAATCGGTGTACGGATTTCAAAAGCTTTATAAATAAAAGTGGACAGTTTTTTCTTATCATAGAAGTCGATTCATTTGACATTAATTCGATACATTTAGGTATGTTTGGTCTTTTCCAGTAGTACTTTGGTAAATACTTAGTTCTTATTTCACAATATAAAGTACATTCTAATAAAAAATGGTATTCATCCTCGAGTTTGTTACATATTATACATTTTCTTTCATTTCTTGGAATTTTGTTTGGTTTATGCCATCTCCCTGTTTCAATTAATAACCTATGTGCTGAAACTCTAAATCTTGTTAATGCTATTCTAAATTTCTGAATGTTAATTTGTTCAAGATACAATTTAAAATTAAAGTTTGAAAAAAGAATGTAAAGGGAAGCTCTTGATGAATTGCGTAGAGATTCTTTACAGATGTAGTTATCTTTAAGTCTCTGTTTTACCGAGTTCAAAAATAAAATTTCATTTCTCACTCCCTGATTAACCCAAACATGATAAAACCCTAGTCTCTGAAGTAATTGTTTAATTCAATAAGCCCAACATTTATAATTTGGTTTTTGTTCCATATTAAAGATCATCATTTTGTAAGCTTTTTTAATGTACAAATGTTGTTCCGATTTCAATATTTTAAACCAAAATTTTAAGATTCGTATCATTCTAAGCTTTATTAATTGTTCTCTGCCTAATATATGTTTATGAATTAATAAATATTTAAGTGTGACTCGATTTGGTATTTACTATATTTTTTTTAAAATACCGCAATTGTAAAGATAAAGTTCTAAAGCATATGAATATACAGTTTTCTAATCAAACATGTACTGATGTACAAGCCTGTATTTCGGTCATGTATGCGTGTCAATTATATGATTTATGCTCTTTTATCTCAAAATTACAGCTCTGGGTACCCTGTATACAACTCAAAAATACAAGTCCGTATATCCTCTGATATATCGAAAGTACGCTTCCGCATATCCTTTGTATATGTAGAAAATACGATTCCGTTTATCTTCTGTATATATAGAAAATACGATTCGGTATATCATATGTATATGTAGAAAATACGATTCCGTATATCATATGTATATGCAGAAAATACTATTTCGTATATCATCTGTATATGTAGAAAATACGGTTCCGTATATCTTCTGTATATGTAGATAATATGATTCCGTATATAATCTGTATATGTAGAAAATACGGTTCCGTATATCTTCTGTATATGTAGATAATATGATTCCGTATATAATCTGTATATGTAGAAAGTACGGTCCTTGGTATATTTATAGTATACTAGGGAAATAACCTTAATAAAGTCCGTTTACGGGATTTTATTCTCCGTATACTAAACAAGTACGGATAAATATAAGTACTCGGTCCGTATATTTGACAAAAACATCCCGTACACGCCGTATATGTCAAAAATACGGGACCGTACATTCCCGTATATCAGTATATTTTTCGCAGTGGAACAAAGAATATTGTAAGCTATAAAGCAAATAAAAACAGGTATAAAATCTTAATCTTAAATTGATATCACAAAGTTCATATTTGTATCAGAAAAAGAGCACATGTTAAACAACATTACTGGATGCTAGAACCACAGTTACATAAGAAGTCATTTTACAAAATAAATGGTTGCCTGTTATAATATTTAAAGGTAGATTCACTTGTTGCTATTTAAAGTAAATGTTTGCTATGAAAGTCAATGGTTGCTATGAAAATTTACAGTTTGCTATGAAGAGTCAATGGCTGCTATAAAGTCAATGGTTGCTTTGGAAACGGAGCTTTATTTTTTAGATTTGAAGAAGAAATTGTATTTAATGTCCTTCTATAAATACATATCAGGCAAATCTATGTTTGCCCCGGGATGGCCAATTCCGACTTGAGAGCTCTAATTTGAACAATTTTTGTAGAGGTCAACCAGACAATGTTTCATGTCAAATATAAAAGCTTAAACCTCTATATTATAGTAAAAGAAGAATGTTTTTTTTATTTTTTACATATTAATAGATTTTAGAAAAATCAATCACTCCCCCCCCCCCCCCCCCAATTTTGACCTATTATTTTATTTAACTTAGGTCTTAGTTTTACAGATGATTTTTTATGATGTTCCCCTAGACTGAGGCCAATTTTACCAAATTGCTGTAATTTGAACAATATTTGTGCAGGTCCATCCGGAATTGCATCAAGGTTAGCTAGAAAACAAAACTATGGTTTACATGTAAAATATTATATTATTATGTTATTACCATTTAGTTAACAAACATCGACAGAGAGGTTGAGGTTGAGATGTTATTAAAATCCTAATTCTATATTTAACTTGCAGGCAGTCAAAAAGTTCGGGAAACTATCATGATTTAAGCAATTTTTAAATGTTTCGACGACAATGACAGCATTGCAGAAATTTGATAATAATTTGCCTTTTTTCTTGAAACAGACAAGCTTATAATGTCGCTAGACAATGTTCAATTAATTTGTTTAGCAAGTCAGTGATTTTTCACGTTTTCTTCAGGAATAATACTTTCTAACGTCTTTTTTAATTTATTCTACATAAAGTTGGATAACATATAACACTTTTATATGTTTTCTAAGCTCTGTTTCTTTTTACATCATTTTTTCTCAATGATTTAAAATAAAAAATTTAATTCAATTACATGTACAAATAATTCATAATTGGAGTGGCTGCTAGGCGGAGTGGTTAATGCATGAGACATGTAATTTTTGCCAGGATTGTCAGGTTCAAACCCGGTTACAGGCCAGCCGTTGTTTCCTTGAGCAAGAAAATTTACACTCATTGCTTGGTACTGATTGGTTCCAGGAACAGTTTTTATTTTTTTTAAAAAGGCTTGTAAGTTCAAACACCTTCAAACTGATTTATATAAACTAAATAATTTATTAGAATTGTTGAATATTAATGTCAGAATTTGATTAGCCAATCGCTGTCAAATCTTCATGCAAATGTGTATAAAACTTCAATTTGTGCATTGTACTATTCTTTTCAAAAAGTACTCATTGATAATTGATGTACAGTTTTATCTAAAACTCCCAGTAAATTAACAAAAAAAGGGTCTTTTAAAAAAAAGGTTTTTCCAAATTCCCCCTTTAGAATTTTAAAAAAATAACAAGCCCCATCCCACCCCCCAGAATTCGACCCCCGTTGGGTTTTAATTCAAACCCCCTGAATTAAAAAAGAAAACCAAGATAAAGGGGAGAAAAAATGAAATTAAATAGGTAAAAAACCCTAAATCTTGGCAACACCATCCCCCCTTTAAAAACCCCAAAAGGCAAAATTTGACATTCCCCACCCAATCTTGGGTAAAACCAAAACGACCTCTGGGACGGGATAAAGTTCGTTCATGGGGGCGGGGACCCCGAAAATCGAAATAAAACATTTGTTTTCTAAAAACCCAATTTTTTCCGTTTTTTTTTTGAAAAATTCATCCCATGGACGAACATGGCCCAATTTCCCCCAAAATTAACAAAACACACATACACACACACACACGCACGCACAAACAGCCATTTTGACATCTATGTTGAGCTATGCGCAAGCCGGCTCCTCAAAAGTACTCTGACCACAAATAATAATACTTCTGATACAATGCGCACAAATTTTGATATTTTTATTTGATCTCTTTTGACATTGACCTTCATTTTGCGTCAATTTTGTTAAGTCACCATGGATAACATTTGTTTCTAGTTAATATACTAAAATCCATCCCTGTATAATGAAGTAATACCTACAGATGAATGTTTTAATTTGTAATTACTCTTCCCATCCTTCAAAGCAGTGGGATTCTATTGCTTTGCATTTACCTGTCAGTCGGTTGGTCCGTTGACCAATTGATTTCTGATTAATAGCTAAAGAACGCTTAGGTTTAGGAATTCAAGCATGGTATTGGGATTGTTCACGACAAGAAGAAGGCCCCTATCGTTTTTTGCGTCTTAAGGTCTAAGGTATAGGTCAAATTGATCTTGAATGTCTAAATGGCTTCCAACTTATATCAACTTACAACTAAACAACTCATCAGACTTTAACTTTCATACTTCAAAGATGAATTAATATTGGCCTGCAGATTACCCCTATTGTTCTTTGGATCAAAGGTTCAAAGATCAAGGTCGTGTTGACCTTGTACGTACAAACGGTTTCCGATCAATAACTTGACAACCCATGGTCCGTTGGCCCTTAATTTACAGGTACATTGGTCTTTGCCAGTAGATGACACCACTGATGTTGGGGTCAGGGGGTCAAAGGTTTAGGTCATATTGACCTTATATGTTAAAACAGTTTCCTATCAATAACTCGACAACGCATGGACCTTTATATTTCACAAATGCATTCCTTTCGATCAGAAAATAACGTCAATTGATGTTTGGGGTCAAGGGGTCAGAGGGCAAGATAACATTGACCTTATCAGTAAAAATTGCACTTTACCTTTAAGTTTCACAAATGTTTTGGCCTAGGCCGATAACCTTATTTTTAAGGGTCAAAGTCAAATTGACCTCGTATGTAGAAGGTTTTCCTACCAATAACACAACAACTCAATGATTTTGGTATACACCTTTTAAGATCTAAGTTAATTTATCAAATTGGCTGTCATTATAGAGGCTTACATGATCAATAAATTTATGTATATATTATTTGGTAAGATTTGTGATAAGTTTGTCATAAAAGTGCCATACATAACCTTTACAGTCACAATGACATAGTGACAAGTCATGACAAGTCAATAACCTTAATTGATTTTATGGACATTAGGTCAAAACTAAACGACAATAACCTGGCCACATTACTGACGAAAGGGGGCATACATGTTTTACAAACATATCTTGTTTGAACCTTGACCCTAAAGTAAGACCTTGACCTTTTGACCTTTCCCACAGAAACTTGAAAGTTTTCGTTTGACACTCCGCCTTACTAGAGAACATTAATCCCGAGTTATATTAGAATCCAGCCACGCATGTAGAAATACGCTCCAGACATGGGTTTTGCGCTGACCCCCATGTGTGATATTGATTTTTAAGCTGTGGACCTAGGTTTTGCTTGTGACCCATCACCCCATCATGGTGAACATTTGTATCAAACTATTTTGTAATCCTGTTAAGAATAAGCAAGATATAGACCAAACATATCTAGGCGGACGCATGAACTGATGGATGCACATGCACCAAACCGCCAAAAGTGAAAAGTGGCGAAAACTTAGTCGACCTCACCACAAGAGGGCTCAACAATTTGAAAAGTCCCCCTAACACTAAGCATAATACTTCAAAGCAAGATACGGCGCCTACAAACAAATTTTAATATTTTTATTTGATATTTGTCCTTTTGTGACATTTATTTAAACTTAATTTTGGCAAGACAACTCAACTCAACATTGGGAACATTTGTTATAATTATTTAAATCCATTCATGTATAAAGGAGGAAGTCTTAAACAGGAAAAGAGCAGGTCTTAAAAAGGTTGGTTTCCCATGACAGACACAAGTCTTTGAGAGGTCAAATTTCATCTAAGGAAACCCCGCATATTTTTAAATCTGTCTCTGTTTCATAAATTTTATTTTCAAAACAAACGAAGGTTTATTAAAAGGTTTTCATCAAAACAATTGTCACTGTCTTGCAAAGATATGCTCATTGACTGTATCAAACTTTATATCAAAATCTCGTTGTTCCTGCATTTAAAGGATATATTAGATTCCTTCTTTAACTTTACTTTACTTTACTTTACTTTACTTTAGTTTACTTTACTTTACATTACATTACATTACATTACTTTACTTACTTACTTACATACATTATGAACAAACAAAATAGTGAACAGGTGAAAGGCAAATATTTTTTTTCCTTATTCCTTCCAGGTTTTATAATTAACTTAACATGAATGATTAATAATTCAGGTTCCCATAAGATATTTCTGTAAATATCATTCCGAATGTATCTGTAATGTTCAATTTATAAAAAGAGTAGGGCAGTCTATTTCATATTTTAGGCACATGTATAATTTTTCAATAACATTTTTAAATATCAACTGTTGGTCAATCGCCTTGAAATATGTAGTCAATTCATGAAACAAAATTGCATACATGTATATTATGAAAAGTGTTTTGCCACTGCATTAATACAACATTAAATAGTAGAATAGAAGCAGATCATTTTAACTGAATTATGAAAATAAACAATTGAATAAAATATTATCTCTGCCACTCGCAACCCAATAAAATATTTGATATCAAAATGCATGTTTTAATTCAAAGTGACAAGATTGTCTTTGACTTGAAATTTATATACCAATAAAACTCTCTTATGACTCTTGGTGATATTTGAACAAGCCTTGTGTCTTGTTTTTCAATACTTCATGAACAAATAATTCATTTTAGTTCTACAAATTACAGTTCTAAACAGATAGAAACTCATAGCATCATAGCTATACAGTACCTGGACAAGCACCAATGGTACATAATCGTGTATCTGAACTGCTACCAAGACAGTTTTGCCCACCATCTGAAGGTGCAGGGTTATCACAATTTCTTGACCTAGTCTGTAAACTACTGCTGTCACCACAGGTTGGAGAGCAGGCTGACCATGGTGACCAATCTCCCCACATACCATCAACTGGTCAAGAAATGAGTTATAATACCATTTGATATCTGTCAAACTTCTGTTTGATAATGTAGGTTTTAAGAAAGAAGACTATATGCATGAATGTATTATGTTTATGAGTAATATTTTATCAAACATTAGTTAAAAGATAATATAAAATTAAATCATGTTGATCTTTCCTTCCATCTTTAAAGTACGCAAGTTATCATTGCGATTTTAACATTGCCGACCTTGATTTTAATGTGCTGTCTATCACTATTATTTTCAATTTTTGTATTATTTATTCTATTATTTCCTAATGGACAATCTCAGCAGATGAAATAAGTAAAAAGATTAAAAAATTGTATTGTAAAATCACAATGCATATTTCAATAAGCCTGACTTTTTTAAAAAATTGAATGAGTGCTCAATCACTTTTCTTTTTCAGAGTAAATTATGAGCCTTGAAAAGACAGAAAGTTTTTGAATTCATATCCAGCAATAAGACCAATATCTAAATAAATGCTAAAATTATTAGTCTTTTAAATCACTGCATTAATAACAGTTACTTAATTAAGATGAGGTATGATTCAATAAAAAATCAATGCTACTGATACTAGTTTTGAAAAATCATTATAATCTACATAAACGATCGAAACTACGTGACTGAAGTTTCAGAAGATAATAAAGATATTAAGTTGCATGCAAAGTCTTGACCAATAATAATGATCAATGAATTTGACAGTCCCTTTTTATATTCGATTATAAAATTCAAGTAACTAACCTGGGCAAACTCCACTTGTACATGATTCAGTTTGTGTGGCATCTCCAGTGCAACTACCAGCAACAGAACATGTCCTTTTTCTAGTTCTTGTTCCACTACCACATGTAACACTACAACTTTCCCAGTTTGACCAGTTAGACCATGTAGCTGAAAAACACAATATTAAAACTTAGTGTAAGTGCTTATAAAATTGTTAATAGAGGTCAGAAAATGCTTGAATGTTCAAGTACCTTGCTATAAGAATTAGGCATAATCTATTACAATAAATAATTAATAAACAAATATTCTAACACGAACCGCATTTTTTCCTATTGAACATAGAAGAACCGAAAGTGTCTGTTATTATGCTATAAAGTCACTGTTTGACGTTCTATATTTAGACATGTGACGTAATCAATATACACGTGACGTAACCACTAAAAATGTGACGCGCTGAAAATAAGTACGGAAACAAATCAGGCGCAATTATGCTTAATATCACGTACGGCAGCATTTATTTGTTGATGTCGTGTTAGAATCGAAATAATATATCCAAATCGGTGATTTTATCGCTCAATAACATTACTGTTTGTCGTTCAGATGCGCATCATTATATCACTCGGGCTACGCCCTCTTGATATAATTCATCGCATCCGAACTCCAAACAGTGATGTTATTGAGCGATAAAATCACTGTTTGGGATATATTATTTCTTAAATAAATAAATAAATGGTCAATATATTGTCATGTACGTCAAGAAATTCATGTTAAATGATACTGATATATATTCTATACCTTCTTATGTCATATGTACCAGAGATACTGCTATTTTCAATATTGAATTATATCATTATATTGTTTGACTTTGACACAATAATGTATACATGTTATGGATGAGGAGCGGAATTTTCAAATCATGTTCTGTTCGGTTATTGTTATTGTTAATACATTATCTACTTTATTTCAGTTACTGTTAAAAATTGTCCTGACAAAATGTCCTTTTGTTTACAATGTTCTTTCTACCGTCTTTGTTATTTTGCTTTTTGGTTTATCTACAGAGTAACAAATAAAGAATAGATACTCAATCTTTAAAATTAAGAACATAAATGAAGGCAGTGTAGATCCCTTAAAAATATATAATTTGTTTCCTGTATGATGATCATTTCATGATTATAACTGATATTACTTTTCAATATTTACTGTTAAAAAGGTTTCTTGGTATTGATTAAGGAAAATGCTACTTTGATACGAAGCTGTAACCTAACATAAGTTTCTTCTAAATGTTTTCTACAATACTGTTTTTATTCTGCTTAATATGTTTGTTGAAATTATTTTCACAACAAGTTTTATATTTATAATTTGAGCTTATAGTGTTTAATAAAATAACAAACTTTATCTAGGAACAAAGCATAAAAATTTGTATAGAAACAAAATTTATAGATATTACAATTTACTTTAACTTAACAAAATGTGTGTTATAATAGAAACATAAGCACATACTTTAATAAGTATTTTAAAATGAGACTTGTTTGCTTTCTTTACCTGTAAAAAGACTGTACTTTTTAGCTGTAAGTTATTACTTGTTACAGAGCAAACAATTTTGACTAAAAAAACAGGCTGCAATGCTCCTCCCTACCCCCCCCACACCAAACAAAAAGAAGCAAACAAACTTGCACATGTAGTATATCTTGAACTGAAAGGGTGAACATTGGATATTCATTTTGAAGTCAAATTTTAAGTAATGTTTTCTGGGGGTTTACTTGATAAATATCATTTAATAACCAAGCATGAGTCAAATCGTCCCCGGAAATTAATTCAAAATTATTTAAGAAATAAGAGAGCCACAATACACACTCATCCGATATTCATTGCACTTCAGGAAACTATATGGACAGTTTCCTAGATAATTGTAAACATAAGAATGCTATTATCCTTGTGCCTAAAGAAAGGGAGTTTTATAAGGTTTTCCCAATATGAGTCTTAGTTAAATCAATGGATCCCTCGTGCAGAATCGATTTTGACTCAACATTTATGATTGGTCTGCTACACACATTTATCTAAAGCTATAGACTTTGCATTATTTCAGACAATAAGACTTTTATAAGAATGTGATAACATAATGAATTCCTGAAAAAAGTTCAATAACAAGTGATCCTAAATTCCAATTGATTTAGAAAAAACCCTCAAAGATTAGAGAGATTATTTTTTACAAACTTTCAAACATAAAAAGGTCTTTTTTTTCAATTTACTTTTTATGTTACTTGAGTACACATAAACCCCCAAATTTGAAGGAAACACACTGTATTCAATGGGCAAACGATTTATTTGAAACACATTCGTATCCAATTATAAGGTCTCAAACGTACAATGCAACATCGTCTAAAGCATACATAAATTATATTATAAACGTGCATACCTTGAGCAGATGTGCAATAGAATTGCTGGTAAACTATGCATAGATATACCTGAAAAAGAAATATGCATTTATCCTATAATAAGAAAAAAAACATCTAGAGAAATAATTGATACCGGGGTAATGTAAAATAGTCTTTAAGATAGATGCAATGTTATTTTGCTTACGCTTAAACATGAACTAGTCTTTACTATACTAGACTCTAAAAAGAATTCAGATTAAATTAAACAAACAAAACTTTTACTTAAATGATCATACTTGTCATTTTTCTCGAATTAGCGAAAAATGCCATGCAATCGCAATCTAATAAGAAGGATTGTATTGCGGAATACTGGTCAACAGAATTTAAGAGATGAACAAATTGATTAGGACACAACAATTTATATTGAATGTCATTTAATTATATAAATTCCCTTCAGTAATCAAGGCATCAGTTCTGGATCTGGGTCTAAATAAGTTTCTTACAAAAAATATTTTTATCAGCATTATGTTATTTATTGAACTATGTAATTTGAAATAATGATTATTACTCCTGAAACTACGGTGGCATAAAAGTGACATTTGCAAATTTTTTATTTTGTTTTTGTTTTTGAAACTTTTTTTTATTTGTTTTTCGCAAATTTTTTATTTATTTTGTTTTTGGAACTTTTTTTGTTTGTTTTTCGCACATTTTTTATTTTTTTTGTTTTTGAAACTTTTTTTTATTTTTGTTTTTTGCACATTTTTTTTTTTTTTTGTTTTTGAAACTTTTTTTTTTTGTTTTTCGCACAATTTTTTTTTTTTTTTTTTTTGTTCTTGAAACTTTTTTTTAGTTTTGTGTACATATTTTACTTTAGTTTTTCGTACATATTTTTAAGCAAATCAAAACAGTTACACCTTATAGAAATAGTTATCTCCCATAGTATAAATTACGCCATTTCCTTGTTCAAAAATGGATAACACACATAGTTACTTCCCTTAGTATGAAATAAGCCGTTAATGTACCTCGGTATACACGATGGGGTCTCAAATCGAGGAATTTCTACGAAAGCGAGGGGTAGACTCTTCAACACTGGCACGAATAGCCACGGATAAGGTAACTTGGATTTTTCTTTTTTTTTTTGGTTTTACGTCACACCGACACAGTATAGGTAATTCGGCGACGTTCCAGCGAAGACCTCGGGTGCCCTTCCGTGCATTATTTCAGGCACGAACGGGCAAGGTAACTTGCTCCGAGGCATATATTATTATAGATTATTTTAATTATATATAGTAATTGTGGTAAATCTAAACCGTTGAGCCACACATAGTGATTAAAGGCAGCTACTCAGTATGTGACTTAAAAGTGCATAAATCAAATTTTGTAAACAATTTCATTATTTAAATTTTGTATAGATAGTCCTGATATATATAAGCATATATATACCGGTACGGCTGTCCACGGTTGAACGGCTGTCTGCCCATTTGATTGTACGTTGTGTACAAGCCTTTAAGAGTCTTATGAATTAGACTAACATGCATCCTTGCTCTGTGCTTTTATATATCAGGACTATCAATACAAAATTTAAATAATAAGATTGTTTACAAAATTTGATTTATGCACTTTTAAGTCACATACTGAGTAGCTGCCTTTAATCACTATGTGTGGCTCAACGGTTTAGATTTACCACAATTACTATATATAATTAAAATAATCTATAATAATACATGCCTCTGAACAAGTTACCTTGCCCGTCGTGCCTGAAATAATGCACGGAAGGGCACCTGAGGTCTTCGCTGGAACGTCGCCGAATGACCTATACTGTGTCGGTGTGACGTAAAACAAAAAAAAAAATCCAAGTTACCTTATCCGTGGCCATTCGTGCCAGTGTTGAAGAGTCTACCCCTCGCTTTCGTAGAAATTCCTCGATTTGAGACCCTATCGTGTATACCTAGGTACATTAACGGCTTATTTCATACTAAGGAAAGTAACTTTGTGTGTTATCAATTTTTGAACAAGGAAATGGCGTAATTTATACTATGGGAGATAACTATACTATTTAACTGTTTTGATTGGCTTAAAAATATGTACGAAAAACTAAAATAAAATATGTACACAAAACTAAAAAAAAAAATTAAAAAAAAAAAAAAAAAAAAAAAAAAAAAAAAAAAAAAAAAAAAAAAAAAAAAAAAAAAAGTGAAAAAAAAAAAAAAAAAAAAGTTCAAAACAAAAAAAAAAAAAATGTGCGAAAAACAAAAAAAAAAAGTTTCAAAAACAAACAAAAAAAAATAAAAAATTTGCGAAAAACAAATAAAAAAAAGTTTCAAAAACAAAAGAAAATAAAAAATTTGCGAAAAACAAATAAAAAAAAGTTTCAAAAACAAACAAAAATAAAAATTTTGCAAATGTCACTTTTATGCCACCGTATGAAACAATTTATAGATACATTATATACTATACTGGATGGCATGAAAAGGCAAAAAACAGAGAAAGATTACTTAAATTTGATTTAAATTTGATTTAAATAATTTATAAAATGTATTTTCTATTATATTTTCTAAGTTGTGTTCTAATTGTCCTTGAAAATGAGATGCATATCTCACGAAATGTACATTCAATATATAAACTGGATGAAGATAAATAAACTTGTTCAAAATTGCTAAGAAAGAATGGTTTGTCAACATAAACAAACAGCCGTACCAGATTTTAATATGTGATGAAATTTACTTTCAGTACCAATTTGTCATTAATAATAAATTTATGACAGCGACTCATTTATCACATTGCCAATCAAGTTTTTCCGTCCGTAGGATAAGTTTGTTCTATGATACTTTAACGTTAGATTTATTTATTACAAGGTCTTGCCTCATCAATTTTAATCGTTTGTGATGCAATCCATATTGAAAATAGAGATTAAATAATCAAAAGTAAAGCCTTAGTCTTGTTTTATAAGACTCAATTTATTCGACAAAATAGAAATTCAGAAAATATAAGGGAACATATTTAGATCCAATTAATTGCGCATAATTATTCTAAACCCAACGTAGCTGTTTAAAATCGTTTTGACCTACAATTCCAACTACTGGTTAAAAGTTTATTTTTAGTAAAATCGTCGTTAATATTCATTTTTTATTGTCTCCTGTATGCTGTCGGGAATATCTTGGTTGCCGACGCAAATCCGAAAATCGATTGTCATTTTAGGTGAATAAGAGTGTCCGCCCATTGGTCCGCTGGTGTAAGTATATCAGTATGGGAATACCCTGGTATTTTGCCGTCATTGAGCCGAAGTTGAACAGTAAAACTAATGGTCATTTCAGCTCAATTCTCGCTGTTTCCTGCTGGCAAGTCGCAAATTTTTATATAGTTGAATGCTTAAGGAGTTTGACCATGTGTCCATTGGTTTAAGTAGAACACTTATATTTTTTCCGACGTTTATTTGAAAATCGAATGGATTTTTTAGCTTAAAACACGGCATATCTGACCTGCCCCTGTGATTTCCACAGAACCTAACATTGTGACATGATCAATGGATTTTGTGTCTACCGGTGTGTGTTCGTTGGCCACTGGTAAAAATATGTTTGTCGGGAATACAGAAAATCGAAATGTAAATAGTCATTTAAGCGCTGAACTCGAAATTTCCGTCTGGCTCATATGAGCATTATGCTAAATAAAACAGAATTCCATAATTGTGGCATGCTTAGAGTGTCAAAACTTGTGTCCTTTTGTATAAGTGTGTCCGTCAAGAATACTTTAAATGCCGGCGTAAAGCCAACTATTGCATTAGAAATAATCATTTAAGCTCAAATCTTAAAATTTCCGTCTGGCTCATGTTAGACCAAAGCTAAATTCCACTAAGTAGCATGTCTAGAAAATTTGATCAAGTGTCCGCTGGTATTGAAGTGTCCACTTGGAACACACCGGTATTTTGTTGATGTAAAAAATGTAAAAGAAAGTGATCCCTAGGAAGATAACTCCGAAGAATTAATAAAAGATAAACTAACACTGTAGGGAAGTACGGAGCAAGTTGCCGTCACATGTCACTTGACACCTTGTTTAACCTAAAATTGAACTGTTAATAGTCTTTTTAGTTAAAGACTCCGAATTTCTGGCTAGTTCATGTGCACCCTATACTAAATGCGGAAGATAAGAATTGGTGTTATTCTTATGAGGTTCGAACTTGTGTGTTCTTGTGTAAGTGTGTCCATCAAGAATACTCTCGTTTCTGACGTAAAGCCGAGAATTTGACAAGAAGATGTTATTTTAGCTAAATTCTCGGAAACTCGGCTTGCCGGACCCAAAATAGTTGCCTACATGCAGAATTTGATTGTGTGACCGCTGTTATTAGTGTGTCAGTCAGGGTATACTTGCATTTTGACAATGCTAAGTTGAAGATAGAACTGTAAAAATTCATTGAGTTCAAAATCCGAATTTCTTGTTGGCTCCTGCCAGCTCTATGATTATTATCGCAGACTCCATATGGTGACATGTAGTTTGACTGTGTGTATCCGCTAGTTAAATTTTCTGTCAGAATATTCTCGCATATTACTGACGTTAAGACGAAAATCAAAACTTAGTTGATATTTTGTCTCAAACCTCGCATATTATGATTCCAATATGATGGCATGCTTAGAGCTTGCAAACTTGTGTCTGCTTGTTTAAAAAATACCCGTCAGGATAATTGTGGCGATTTGCCGATGTTAAGTCTGCCGAACATCAGACTGTTTTCAGTCAAATTATAGAATCCTAAGACTTAAAAATGCAGACCTGATAAGATTACATGTTTATGGGATCTGAACGTATGTCAGTCGTTGTTTGTGCCGTGTGGAGGCTGTAAATAATCGCCCCGAACATTCAATCGGAAATGTTATATTTCCGATCCTTAAAAATCGTTCGGCACGACATTATTGTTGTGCTTGTGGTGATTTAGTTATTTCTATTCGGCTATTTTCTTGTCGGATGTTTCCAGTATTCCTCACTTGAATCCTGTTGAATCACCCTGAGGAAATGTGGCCTGCTTTTTAAATTTGTCTTTTGACGTCTTATCTGTGATATGCAGGCTTCATAACCTCTGATTCCCTTTCAAAATTCCATTTTATTTAGTTCCGCCCATTGTTACTCGTTTAGGGCATACGCATTTTTTTACCTTTGGACTATATGACGCTTTTCATGGAATGGCACATACGTGTCACATTGAAAATTCCATGATAACCCCCATATGAACACATCTGCGGATGTTTTAAAATTCCAATATGTACTAGTTCATGTTAAATGTTGAATTCTGCTTAAGCCGGTACTAGGGGTCGTGGACGGTAGTTTGTACTTGACATAACCGTCCATGAACAGGCTCAATCAAACCGAGCCTGCAACATTTTCAGTTTTGCCGTGTTGGGCTTTCCTTAGGGATTCTTACTTTCTCTATTTCAAGCGTTTCGGTCGGGAGACAAAGGTGCGGTTTTCTCTATTTTAACTTTTATTTCTCAATCGAACTATGTTTACTTTTGATACAATTTTTTTTGTTTTGCTTTCTCATGAATGTAGCGTAGCTTTTTTTAATATTTAGAATTTATATATGAATACAATTGGTTCACAAACCTTATAACTGGCATATTTTATTTTATTTCAGCATTAATCAAATTTCAAGCGACGGAGAAGGTAAGGAAAATAAAAAGAACTGTTTGCAACAAAAAAAAAGTTTTTGTATTGTATAAACATGTTACTGATATGGACTTTATAAAAAGCAGCATTTAGCACATGATTTAGGAACTGCTACTTTTGGGGTCTTTACACAACAATTATCTATAAATTGCATAATATCTAACAGATAAACGCTTTGTTGAAGTAACATTTTTAAAACTTCTAAAAAATACCAACCAGCAAACAACAAAGAGTTGAATGATAAAAATATGAAGTCAAACATAACGATATGATGATTTAAAAATTGAATTTCTAAATTCAAACAAAGTGATACATTTCTAACACTGTGATATCTTTTTGAAGATATTTTATTACAATAAGTTATTTTCGTAGAAAAAAAGTTCATGATAACTTACCAAAAGGATATATCCTTCCATAATGGTATTCAGCAGTTGATATTGATATTTATAAACATTTCTTTAACCTTAGATAAATTTCATAAGGAAGTAAAATTCAGCGCATCTGTCAACATAATTATCAACGTTGTTATTTCATTAAAATTAAAACAAGTCTTCTCATCCGATGCAAATAAGGATATACTTAAAATAAGACAAATAAAATTGCAAACAGATGCATGAAACTTGCTTTTATTCTTTTAACATTTAACATGCCAAGTAAAGTTTAAAACCAATAGCTTTATGCATATTATAATGCTTATTATAGCTTTCTTGTTTGATTGTTCGTCTACATACAAAAAACTTGTATTATTTGCTTATACAAATTATCAAAATAATACATGTATCAAATGTCTGCTTGGGCCAATTAAAATGTTTGAGAAGTTTGGCAATGATCATCGGAATCGTAAAAACCGAAATTCACTGAAAAGAAACATAAGAGAATAAAGGTTAATTTTTTGCGATGTAAATTTAAAGTGAATTTAGTCTGTAATGGAAAGTGTACAATGCAATACATAATTACGATGATAATATTTAGTACCAAAAATATAATTCTATATGGGTGTTGTTGACTAGTAATAATTAATATGATCCGATAGCACACATATTTATGCAGCAAATGATAAACTTGTTGTAGAACATTATTTATCGTATAAATCACTGAGAACTTTATCATAATTTTTCTAAATTCAAACAATATATTATAATAATATCTAAATAATACTGTTTATGTTATTTATCAACATTTGACAAACGTATGAAAATGTGCTCATAATAAATCATATGCTGAGTTGCATTGCACAATTCATTTGGGGTCAATACTAAGGTTACTAAACATTTACATTTTATAATTAAAAACAACTTAAATGATGTATTGGAAACAAAACACAGGGTATCAGAAAAGCTCTGCTATGAAAACTACAAGAAAGGCAAAACCCATCCATGAAACTGGTATTAAGGACAAGCCCCCTTTCTTCCCTAAAGTATTGTGTATAGTCGACAGCTTATATACAGGTCATGGTTAAGGTTTAAAAGTAAGGTAAACCTGCCAAAACAATAAAGATAATATTAACAGCATTAAAACAACGTATTAAAATAAATATACAGCTGCATGAAACAACCGGTAAAATTGTGACGTACTCGTATGTTAAGGAAAACCTTAAATATGGCAATAAAACGATACCCATTGATTCACATGACATGTATGTATTGCTAAAATTGGGAATAGTATTCTATATATATGTACACGTTTGCTTCAATAGTAGCAAACTGTTAAAAGATAAAACAAGTTTTCAGAGCTTGAAATAGTAAAATATTCATGGATATAAAAAATTTAAATTTGAATTTGAAGTCAACTCAGAGCTCAGCCATATGAAGTAAACAAAAACATTAGCATATCCACAACTACAAACGAAGTGAATTTTCCCAGAAGATGAACATTTATTATACAAATGTTCTCTCTAGGATTGGATGTTATAATAATTCTTAAAAGCGGTTGATAACTTGTAGTAAATTTTTTCATCGGCTGCAAGTTTTTCAACTCTACATAAAATATATGTGTAGGTCCCGCCGGCGACGGGGTTTTTAAACACTGTGTGGTATTTATTGAATTAATATTATACATGAATACATATTTGATATATAAAATGTGTATGTCAGAAAAGTGTCAGATAAGCACTTTAAAATTTGTATG
Organism: Ruditapes philippinarum; assembly: GCF_026571515.1. NCBI lineage: Eukaryota > Metazoa > Mollusca > Bivalvia > Venerida > Veneridae > Ruditapes > Ruditapes philippinarum. The sequence continues at coordinate 94,092 of NW_026853361.1, forward strand.
TACCTTTAAGATGTTTCTAATTAATAATAAAATAACTCTCGTTTCTAATTAATAATAAAATAATATATTTATCTCACGACTATGTGTTTTTCTAGTTCCCAAGAATTATGATACAAATTCTTGATAAAATTTTGAAATTAGGAATTGAGTAGCTTGAATAAGATCATAAAATCATTTAGAACGTAGGGACTCGGTGTTTCTTTTATGTTGTAAGAATCTAAAATAAACAAAAACAACGAAGGGAACATCATTTAATTATGATCAGTTAAACAAATTCAGTGATTTAAACCAGCTATCAGCCTCAACTAAACTTTGTTTTATAAAACAAGGAATTAATTGTTTAAGCATATTGATTTTATAAACTTAAACTGAGAAATGAGTCACTGTATTTTTGTTTACAATTTTTTGTAAAACTCATTGTATTAGTTGTTTAATATATAAATATACCAAATGCCTATGAGAAAAAGAAAGAAAACAGAAAAGAGAACTATCAAAAAGATGAATTTGCCCTAAACAGAATTTAGTTTGTCGGCGCTCTGTGTATCATTGTGCTTTATAACTACAAGGCAGGATCTATATAAGAACAGAAAAATTCCTAAAAAGCACCCAAAAAGGCAAAATTGAATTTTTAATGCAGGCTCTGTTTAATCGAGTCTGTCCATAGACGGAAGAGGTAGTTGCTAGTTACCGTTCAAGTCCTTTAGTACCAGCATGAAATGAAAAAAGAAAAAAAAGTTAAGGTGTAAAAGTTATAGTTTTTTTTAATACAGATAACTTTTATTTAATTAATACAGATAAATGTATGTTAAAATTAAATTAACATGAATAATTTAAGTAGGAAGTGTTATTAGCCTTTTAACAAACTGTACTTCAAAACTTTATACTATATTGTCATGGTACTTTATAACCCAACAGGTGCTTAAGTCAGCTATTATTTAAAATGCACATAATTTGTTAATACTATGTCTATTAAGTTTGTTTATTTTGAAGATATGAAAAATATTATATTACCAAACGCTTCTACGGCTCATTAAAATTAATTGATGAATCCTTGAAAAATTACAAATTACATTACCTTATTAAACAGTCAACTTTTCTATTCATGGATAAAGTTTCAAAGTAATTCAAAGTAAATCATTAGTTTTAAGTTCGTTTGTGAGTGGTTTTTTGTTTTTGTTTCCAGATTTGTTTTGATAATTATTAATAAAATCATTAATCACAGTGCAAATACAATAAGCACAACTCAGGGTACTTCTATGGATATGCATTTTGGACCTTAATCCTTACTTCCTTTTATTTGACTTCTTTGATAGAATAAATCTTACTTATCATCCAGTATTTAAAATGACACACATTTTCGTCCTTTCATATTGAGTCACTGGATTGAAAGATTGTTGTTTTCTAAAATGTCATCAAGTACGAAATTTTCTTTTATAAAAATGACATAATAAAGATAAAGAACCCAAACCACTTTATCAATACACCCGGGGGGGGGGGGGGGTAGGTGGGGTATTAAACTTTCAGTGTATTAGTGACAAATACAATAACTTATCAAAATGAACAAACAATTCGTAAGGAAATATCTAACATCTGTTAATGTAACTAAAATACTGTTACAGATGAAAATATTTAACAATTGCAGATGAGTGCAAGCCCATAAATGGCATAGATAGTACAAGTTTACTGCATTGAGGAATAACACTTAATAATTATAAAAGTAGTTGTTTAACTGAATATACCAAATGCATGTAAGAAAAAGAAGAAAAAAAGAGAAAATTAACAAAAAATTTGCCCTAAACAGCATTAAGTTTGTCGGCTCTCTGTATCATTGCGGTTTATAACTACAAGGCAGAATCTATATAAGTACAGAGAAAAATCCCTAAAAAATATCCAAAAAGGCAACAGTGAAATTTTTATGCAGGCTCGGTTTAATCGAGCATGTCCATAGACGATAGAGGTAGTTGCTAGTTACCGTCAAAGCCCTTTAGTACCAGCATGAAATGAAAAAAAAAATGTTAAGGTGTAAAAGTAATAGAGATTTAATTCAGATAAATGAATGTGTAATATAATTAAAATTAGTAATTCATGTAGGAAGTTTTACAAGCTGTTTTACAAATTCTAATTAAAGAATTTATACTAACTTTACATGGTTCTTTATGACCCGATATGTACGTGTCAGTTATGATTTAAAATGCACATACCATATTAATACAATGCCTATTACGTGTGTTTATTTAGTAGATTCTAATAGCAGACGCTTCATACGGCTAAATAAAAGTTGTTAAAAAAATTCATTGATGAACCCTTGAAAAATTACATAACGCAAGTCAACTTTTCTATTTTCTATTCATGGATAAAGTTTCAAAGTAAATCAAAATTTTAAAGTTCGATGTGTTTGTTTCCCGATTTTCACTTCATAATCAATTAATCACAGTGCAAATACATGTATATAAGCATAACTCAGAGAACTTCTAGGGATATGCATTTTGGAACATAAGCATTCGTTCATTTTATTTGACTTCTTTGATAAAATAAATCATTTTTATTATGTGAGCCATCCTTGGTTCTATCATTGTCTAATGAATGAATATTAATGTATTTGTCTATGTACATAATGAGTAATTGTCGAGGAACATAAATATGCCGTTCAACCATAAGATATATGAACGGAAATTAATGTTCATGTCAATATATGGAAAAGACATTTTTCGAGTCAAAAATGTCGGGCAATATTGGAAAAAACAATAGAATCTTGAACAATTTTATCGAATGCAAGATGAATACATAGAAATGTTAACATTTTCTAAATGGAATAAGTCAATATGACGCAATGAAAGTAATAAAGAACCATTTATAAATATTTTGAATATATTTTGACATAGGACCGGTTATATATTGAATAAATTCAAAATTGCTGCATGTACACTAGAGATTACGGAATAAAATAAAATCAAAGTTTTACCGAACAATAATTATTTAAAGATATGAAAGTATTAAATAACGAAAAAGAAAAGCGAAATTTACAACAAAGTACACAAAGCACATTTTTATAAATAATACTTCTATCAGCACCTGCACTTGAATCCTGTGGCCACCGATCTGCGATAATGTTTTTTTTTCCTTTATGCGAATTATAAATGATATTTCAAGTGATATAAAATGCTTAGTTTAGTACGGAAGCTTCCTGGTGCAAATTTATAATATTCTATAAAAATAACTACTTCAAAGGAGATAAAAAATAACTCCTAAGTAGACTCTATTACTCATACGTAGTACATTATAACTCTTAAGATAAGTTTTATGTAACATTATAAATTGACACCAGGACGTTTCCTGTGTTAGACCCTTTGAACCGAAAACTGAAGAATTATTTTATTCAAGTTCTGTCAATATAATCTGCCGTATTCATGCATAAAATGTCGCTTTTTCCTGTATAACATAATTTTGTTTATCATACTGAATTTATTTTGCATTTGAATTATTCTTGTTTAAATAATCATAGTAAAATATTCTAAAAAGTTGTCAAACTTAATAATTTCGCTCAATTCGGCGACTCGGAAAATAAAAGTATTTAATATACATGTTTTTAAGTTAATAATTTGTTAAAATACATTAACCTTCTCAGCCGAATCGTTTTATGCTTATAATATGCGGAGAATCGTGACAACATAAGTGATGAAAGGTTACGTTCAGTACGTGGCCCTCATAATAAATTTTGAAGAAAACAAAAAGACAAAAGAAGGAGGGGGGGGGGGTCATCAGTATAATGTAATATTCCGATAGACTTATTGGCAAGCAGATATTAGACAGAAAAAATAAGCAATAACATCGTACGATTAACTTTTGGTGTTCATGACTAAGCTGGTTTCTTAAAACCTTTTTCACATAAGATTTGTGCTACATTATGACAAATCACATTAAAGAATCAGATTTATTAGATCTAATTAAAAGTAATTTCCTCTGACTTTCAGATTTGGAGACTTCAGATCTGGAAACGCATGTAACAATTTTATAGGCCTATATTTATTATATATTATATTTATGAGGGCTATGTACGCAGACATGTGTTTAAATACAATATCTTGATAAACGAAGCATATTTTATCTATAAGTTAAATACTTCATTTAAGTTGTGATTTTATCTGTAATGTCACCCTGAAACTAGTCCAGTCATGTAACATCTCAAAATACGGCAACAAATGTGGTAAAGGCAAGTTATCCAATGATAATATGTTAAGTTATCGTTTCCCGATAACAGACTATAAAAAAAGCAAAGATAAACAAATACAAAAAAAACAAAAACAAAAAAAAAACAGCAACAACAACAACAAGAAACATACAAAGTGACAAAGATGTATTGCAAAAGTTTCTCCAACTTTCTAAAGATATGTAACCTTTTATCAGATATTTCTTTTAAATAATAGTGTAATTATTACTCACGAAAAGCATATATCCTTTCATCATGCTATCTTACAGACGAATGTATAAAATAGATATCTATAAACATTCATTTATAAACCTTACTAAACTACACAAGGAAGTAAAAATATACCTAAACATTATTCGTTCTTTACATTGCTATTTACATTTAATAAATACATACCTACCCATACGAAGCGTGTATAATCATTATATTATTAAACTTGTTTTCCAGCTACCATGTAATAGAAAGAGCACCTAAACACGACGCTATCTGATTTGTACGAGGGGGGGGGGGGGCGTAGCCCCCGAGTATAAATCAGATTGCCGAGTGTTTTGGTGTTCTTTCTCTTTTGTATCATAGTCAAATATAAAAACGCGTTCCCTGTTGTCACAATATGAAACCCCGGAAAAAGTAACCAATGTACGAGCATCTGAATATGATATTTTTGTCGCATTCCCTTTCTCTCCTGTCACAATAAGTAAACCCCAGCAAAAAAGAGCCAATCAATGGGCATGCTCTGGAGTGCGGGTAACTAAAACCTGCACTCCAGTTAACGCACTGTGCATGTATATGATTTATACGATTTAACTCTGACACATTTTCAACAGAAAGGTCCCCAAACTATGATACAATAAAAGTATATATCGTATGTACTGTTCAAAAGTACGTGTTTACAAATATTTTTATTTGTATCCACTGAATGTTTATTATTTAATTTCTTATTATCTATCTATTTAAGTGGTTAAATCATAGCTTTGGACTTTGAAAAAAAAAACAAGGTTAACAAAAGTTAAACTCATTTCTACATTTTCAAAACATATAAATTTAGAGAGACGTAAAACACAATTTTACTACGTGTTTTGTATTAATAAAAAAAGGAAGTGACCCAATTTTATGTGATTGCTCAAGCATATGATTGTAGTCAAATTAGATATAATTTTATCTTCTTTTTAAAAAAGTTAAAAAAATTATAAGATATTAAAGTGAAATATGCGTATTTTCGTATATTTTAAAACATCAAACGTTCTGTTATATCTGTATAATTACATAATCTAATCATTTAAATATGATTTGTATAAACATTTTATTTGCTGATTATTTTTATTGAACCAATAACTGATTATTCATTTAAAAAACTATCTTTTAAATTGTGTCACGTGTTAACCGATAAAACATTAATTGTATATGAGTATATGAGTAACTCATTTAAAGGCACATCATGCCTCAGAAATGAATAAAGTTTGACTTCTTCAGAATTTCATAACGTTTAAATAATGGGTTTTAGAGCATGTTATGTGCTTTTTACCAGTAGAAAATTCCAATAAATGTGGTGTAGTTTGTCACAGAAATAGCAAAATGTAAATAAAGTAGTATAATTTCGAATTCCATTCAAAATAGTAAGTCACCATAACTGTACTTATAGCAAAAAAGCAACAAAAGAAAAAAAAGGAAGGTCATTGGCCAGACAGTTACTTTTTCAAAACTATTAAACATCACCAAATGTAAAAACTTTTGAAAAATAAAAGTTTTTTTGGGGACATAATGGACCTTTAAGAAAATTCACCGGAACCCACGGTACACATTCCGCATATTCTACATTCAATACTGTTCTATGATAAATTGCCTGGATTACCGAGGATGACTTAATATAACTTGCTGTTAAATAATACATTTGTTGCAAATCATATTAGAAAATCTATCAATTTCTTCAGGCATACTTACTTTATCATGACATGTGTTTGATAATGATAATAATATTATTTTCGATTGTCTAGTCCAGTAAGGATTACTCTTCATACATATTGAACGATTTGTTGTCTCATATGTTTGTAATCATATTTGTTTAACCCAATATCTATATTTGTAATATTAGTAAACTGCACAGTTTCTTAACTAGGTATATCCATAAGATTAATTGTAAATATTTTAATGATTTATACGCCGCGATAAATTTCTTAATTTTACTTTAAATTTGAACAAGAATATCGTTTAAAGGGAAACCACTGAGGTTTAAAAGCCTAAAAAACATAACATTAGAATTTCTTACATAAATGAACTGGGGCGCTTTAAACAGAAATATATGCAGAGATTGTTAAGAAATATACTTTAAAATAAATCGAAAATCGTAGTTTTATGCTTTTCTTAGCCTAATTTGAGTGAAAAGCGTTTAAACGCTTATCATTTTTGGTCATTTTTTTATAATCTGAATAATTATTATGGAAGTGCGCGAATGATCTGAAAGTTTGCACAAAGATTTGTGGTCTACACCTACATCAAATGGTACATTTATCTGGAAAAAAATATTTTCAGTCCCAGCATGTCAAAAAACCTCAGTGGAGTCCCTTTACAGCTGCACATTTCTAAATGAATGTTAATACACATTAGTGAAAAAATATGAGAAATGAAGATCAGTTACATTTACCGAAGTAAAACTTAGATAGATATTTATTTACCAAATATGAATGACATCATTGACCTTATTGAACACTCCTTCACTGAAAGGTTCAGAACCAACCAAGATATCAAATTTCTATGTTTGTTTCGTCTTTCATGAATTATGATGTATTATAAATAGACATTTAAGCAACAAACTGTTGACGTTATGAAATTATACAACTTTTCGTATTAGCTTCCAGGAGATAATTAAAAATACAGCGAGGTAGAATGGGGGTTCAAGGGCACCGTACTTAACCTCTATTATCATATTATCTGTGAAGTTTGAATAGATTCGTATTATAAACTTAAGGTAAATGACTCCAAAACTAAGAAAGGTAAAATTATAGTTGGTTACCACGGCATTTCCCTCCCTACCCTTTACAAATGTGTGAATTTCTAACAAAATATTTATAGTTTGTAAGTTATACTCCATACAAGAATTATTCAACTTAATTTAACCCAATTAAAGATCAAATTGCAATGGATTTAATTACAAAATATCATTGGACAATGCATTTTCTCTCATTTGTCTCTATCACTGTGTGAAGATTTAAAATCAGATCCCACCAAGCATTTCATGCTTTTCTCCGAGGGAGTGACTGAGTGTGTGAGTAGAAAAGTAAATAAGTATGTAGGTAGGTCGGTCGGTCGGTCGGTCGGTCGGTGACATGTGTATGACAATTTACAAATAACAAAAACTCTTTTTTAAGTAGTTAGTATTTTAAAGGGAAGTCTATGACACTGCAGTGCCTTCAATAAGTATCTATAGATGTTTGAAACTTCGATGAAATTATTAATAGTTTAGAAGTTTTACTAAATACAAGACTGTACCGGAGGGACGGAAGCAGGGACAATATGGCTCCTATATGCTTTCGTGAAAGTCTACTTCCTGATTATAATTGTAACTCTTTTTGTGACTAATATTTCTTGTTACTTAATATATATATAATTATAAAGAAAGTGCACTTACACTAAACGGGAAGTTAAAAATATTATAATAATAATAGTTTATAAACGACTTTACACTAAAAGATGAAGCTGATATATTTGATAATAAGTAGTTCATGTCAGTTTATTTACTGAACATCAGAAGCATGTATAGACCCTTTCATTTCAGCGATCAGCGTCGAGGTAGAGTTACTTCCCTTACCGGATGTGACGTAAATGGGGGATTGAAATATACAAACCGCGTAGAATGTCAGCTTATTGAAAGTTAAATGCGTAAATACTAATCGTTCAATTAAGATTATAACATGAAAATTTTTATTTTTGCACACATAAATTTCATATCCATTATCATATCAAGAAAATAAAAAAAACAAATACAAAAACAAAGATTAATTCTTGCTACGGGGTAAAACAGCGGCATTTCAAAGTGAAAATATCTATTTGATTTTCTCTCATGCCAGATCAAAAAGCAAGTAAATAAATAAATTTTTAATATTATATAAACACCCATACACCAAATATAAATTTATATGGTCATTTTCTAGTTTTCTGTGTGATTTTCTGTAATTTAGAAAATTCCGGCGTTTTTGTGACAATCATGAAAATAATTGTCAATGTTTTTTAATGATTATTTTCCAAGCTTTAGAACAATAGCAAAATGCATTATGTCAACACTTATTGATTTTATTTCATTATGCCATGTAAAAAATTGTAAAAACATCCAGTGAAGGATATAATTTTATAAATATTCCTGAAAGAACGAAAACCATGTGGCAATGAATTTAATAACGTACACGTAAGATTCGCAACAGACGATAATAAGATAATTTTGATATTACAAATCTATTCTTATGATAATGAAAATAAAAACCTTTTCCCAGTAACTTATATAATAATTAAAAAGATTTGTTCATATAAGCGCCACTGGGCTGTAACATAGTTATCAACAGGGTGCATATTTTGTATATACATGCACAAGCGGCATCTGGCTGTGATATCATAAAACGCCAGGGAACATATTTTAGAGTTATAACATTACATCAGATTACGTCACTTTTGTTTGTTGTCAAATTTTTTTATGATCCGAATTTGGTTATGGATCAGCCTTAGGACTTTATTGGTCAGGCCTTACTGATTTGATACTCCACAATGACTCCACCAACTGGCACAGTCAAAAATACGTAAAATCTTAGTTCAGTTAATAACGAATTTTCTGTGTACGTTTTTCACAACATATTTTTTTAATGATTTATTTTTTCTAAAAAATTGATTAGCAGAATATGAATTAAATAAAATTATTAAAGTGAAAATATCACTTATACATGCTTAAATATAATATATAGTGCATTCAATTAGCGTGATGTACGATTTTTTAAGAGTGCCTTTTTTGCCGACACAAATACTATACAGTCATGTACAGTCAAAAGAATTTTTACTTTTTATGCTTTGAACATTTTTAAAATTACATAGATTTATATTAATGTGTTTTTCTTGGTCTTAGTAATGCTTAAATCAAAATAATACTTATTCAGCCAGTATCTTGCAATTACGCAGCTACAGAATACTTACATTTTTGAAACTCAAAATATCTCTCGGGTACTGTGTATTAGCAGAGACATATAGATACACTATCTAAATCATTCTCTGGTATTAGCAAGTTAGTACATTTAACTGCCTGTGACAATTTTCATTATTAAGAATCAAATGAAAATGGTAACCATGATCAGTTACCCAGCAATATGGTCTGGTATTAAAACAAATCGTTAACCTTATTATGATAAACATTTTTAATCATTTGGCCATCATTTTTATGACATATCTTATTCAAAAACACAAAAATTTGGCAATTTCATTCTGCCCATCTAACAAGAGTATGGATTAAGATCTTTATATCCCTTTATAATGTACTTATTCGTATCGTGAATGTCCACCGTATCCCCCAATGACGTCATCCAAGGGCGACAACTTGAATCCGGTCTTAAATGAAAGGTTCTATATGTAAGCTATTATTAAATAAACATTCATTTTACAGCTTGGTAAGAAATATCTATGACCTATTGAAAAAGTCTTCAGGAATAATTAAAAATGACGAATGAAACAATTTTCGATGTAGCTGTATTTAATCGTTTTTGATCTACGTTTGTATAAGTTATAAAACCCTTCAGCTTAAAAAGGATGTTTACCGTTGGTTTAAAGATCAGAAGTAACGAAATATAAAAATAAATTATAAAAACTATATACATTTATATAAACTATAGTTTCAAAGAATAAAGGTGTAATAAGAATTATTCCATATTCATTAATAACCTGTCAAAACAAGACATATATTTCAAATGGCAAAGATATACAGTACGCAAAATTGAAAAAAAAAGAGCAACAAAAAACAACAACAACAATCCGGTGTGTAAAAAGTTTGCAGACATGCAGATTCGTTAAGTGACTACGAGAACCTCAATATTATTGTGTTTGATATTAACTTCCCTATTGTGTTGTATATTCTTAATGTGTTATCTTCTCTAAATAAAGATATTATTAAAGTAATTGTGTACTTATTTGTTAGCTCCCTAGACTTCATTTGTTTTTGAGGAATTCGTCTGAAATTGAGGCTAACAGTGGGAAAAACAATTTTTCATATTCAAGTTATATTGAAGAAATTTAAATTAAAATTTTATTAAAGCAATAAATCAAAGAAAATTTGTTTGTTTGTTGTGTAAGATGTAACTTTATTTCATCTCGTGAACTTAAAAATTCGTATTCTCACGAGTGGCACAGCTTTTTGTGAGAATACTGTTTTTTAAAGCTACTCGACGAAATAAAATTAATTCCATACAAAAATAAACAAATTTCCTCTATGCATTTCATCCGCAAATAACTTCTGTTTGAATGATTTAAAAACTTTAACAAGTTACACGAATAAGGAAAATTTGTATTAAGTTTAATCATATGTACTTAGGTAAATATATGCTTAAACAATTTGTGGCAGTATTAAAATGAAGCTGACAAGCTAGTTCCAACCGAATAAAAACCACATTGAATATCAGCCGCAAAAAAATCGATATCATCAAATATTGCACCTGTTAGAAGAAACCTAATGATAGATGTACATGCATACATAAAGAAGATAAGGGTATTGTTGTGAGTCACCTCAAAAATAAGCTGAACATTTTATCCATTCAATTAAAAACTGATTTTACCTAATTTTCACTCAGAAAATAGACCTACATTGTACATATAACATCTCTCTGAGACCGCCATTTACAATTTGCCATCGATACATGAAATGTAAAGCAACACACGATATGATATCACGAAAATGTACCTACCTACCTACCTACCGCAACAGTTTACCGTCCGTTTTTCATATCGCGAGTCGCTAGACATTTCTCGTGTGGCATGTCATGTGTCGTGTCGTTTTTCATTCTTCACATTGTTAGTGAATATAATGAGTCGACTTAAAAGTGACATTTAATCCGACTTTTTGAACTAATGACACGATACATATCTGTAACAATGTGATACAAATATGAGGAATATCGTGCAAAATCAAGAGTCGTGTTTAGGATTGTTGCCACGAACTTAGACATCAAGTGAAACATGACAATGCAATACGAAATAATACGACATTACATGAAGCAATTGTCACGTGATTATCATGTATCTACCATAGGCGGTATCACTCTTATCATCAAATATTTCGTACATAAAATAGTTAATGTAAAACTAGATTGTTTTTTCAACCGTGTAGTAAACATATCAAACTAAATTTAATTGCCTACCACTGAATTTTACTTCCTAATATAATTTATATAAAGTTTAAAAAATGCTTTAAGTATACAAATAGTTAACATGATGCATGGACATATTATTTTCGTGAGTTATGCTCTTGTATCTATTAAAAAGCTCAGATTTTCATACTTTATTATTTAAATAACTTTCTGGCACAAAAGCTAATGTTTTAGAAACATATTTACGTAAATGTATCAATATTTATGTTCTTTGTTTTTTGCATTGGGCTCATGTTTGAATCATTGCTTTATTGAATCATTTTTGTTATTAAATATTGCATGACAAGGGTTAGGATTTTATTCGTATAATCTTTACTAAATTTTTGTTATTTAGATGTTAAAAGGTATAATAGACAAACAAATTTGAATGATTTTTACACATATATTGATTCAATACGCGTTGTCTGTAGTTATATAAACCCTATTTTTTATATGTCAAAGCATGTTAATCGTGTGACGTAAAATGAATCTTTTCTCATGTTGCAATGTTTATTATGGGCCTCATTATTAAATAAATATGTTGAATATATTGTTGTACATAAAGGCACAGTATGCTTGAGAAATGAAAAAAAAATCTTTAGAAAGGTCATAAGTTTAATAACGTTTAAATTATGGTTTTAGAGCTGGGTAGATGCCTGTTAATTGTAAAATAAAACGTGGACAATATAAACAAAGCAGTATTTTGATTCCTATACAAAATACTTAATGACAATAAATGTTCAAATTGTCAAAAGCAACAGAAGAAAAGGACATTTGAAATTTAAATAAAAGAATATTCGTCAAATCACGCAGTGCATATATTAAATTTTGCACTCGACACAATTTCATATATATGTGTATTTGTTATGGATTAATTATGTATGGGTAAAGGCCTCACCAGATGGTAGGATTTAGTTTTACAACTTTAATTAGTTATAATATGCACATGTTTTAAAGCAATTCAGACTGTAATTAACATTGTATGAATCATTAGGTTTCCCTCAAAAACAATTCAATTCCTTACAGACTTCACTTACTATTTTTTGCCGAAAAATGTATAAATGCTATAACTGTTGGTATTGAACAATTAGAGGTAGGCCGTTGATAGCATTGAGGAAGCATTAAGGAAATTACCATGCTCTGAAATAAATAAAATAACTGAGCCTGGCATGTATAGCAATGAGTTATCGAGCCAAAACAACCAAACATGCAAAAGGTGGAGAACGTATCACATGAAAAAAAAATAATGTTTTGCTTCCTTTTTCAGCAATTCATAATAGACATTTTTTTCTTACAGTTAAAAGGCTATCAAAAAGTGTTATTTGTCTCTGCGAGCTTTATATGTATTATCTTCAAAATGTATGTAATAAATTAGAATATTTCCTCACGTGCGTATTGCTTATTATAATAAGTGTTTTCAGCTTCTTTAGAAATACTTGACCTCGCCTAATGAAAATCTACCAATCACAATTACCACTATCAGCACTGGTCTCGTCATGAAAAAAGCGGCTACACTAATTGTTGCTGAGTAAGAGCAAATTTGCAGTTATAAGTATTGAGATGCATTTACATCTGAACCAGAATCATTGTAAGAACTATATATTAGATTTGCACATACATGTATTTACTAAAGATTAATGAAGACCTGTCGTGCATGTTTCTTTTTATGCATAACATGATCTGCGATATTAATATTATCTTGTTAACAATAAGTATTAAGATATGGTTGTTTTCCAGGTGTCTCTGTGTTTACTCTGCCATGTTTTCCACTCTACACTGTCACAAGGTAAGCCTTAATTAAAATTCTCTTTGAAAATATATGTTGTTAAGTTCAGATATACCAGTAACAATTGACAAATTTTTGTTTGTCTTTAATAAATAAGGAAAGTTGCATTTACGAAAGCGCATTGTTCTAACACAGGACGTAAAATCCATGTCCGATGACGTTATCAAGATTTATTTAGCAGAATAAATACAGTGCAACTTTTAAAATCCGAACACCAGTCAGACTTGTTGAATTTTTTCTTATTTTTTGAAGTTGCCGGAATTAAGTGCTTACATAAAGAGATGATGAAAAAAATATATGAAGCAGATGTAATTTTATAAATGTCACAAATAGAGGATCATTTCCTCATAGGTTTTTATTGAATTTTTCTTTGACCTTTAACTTGTGATAAAGGATGCACTAAGATGAATAATTCTGTATCTGTGTTACGGATTACAGGTCCTTAGGGGAAACCAAATTAGGATATCAAAGTTTTTCATTACATATTTTTTCTATATAGTAAAACATATCTATTTTTCAAATATTAGAAAATTTCACCATCCATTTTTTTCTATATTATTTTTTTGTTTATGTCCACACCCCTCCTAATGAATTTTTGCCCTAATTTCAATCACCAAGGCGATATTAGAGGAATTAATTTTAAATTAAACTTTTGTAAATTTTTATTTTAAAATACGATTTACGTAAAAGTGACTCACCTTTTCACAGGCTCAAAAATGACACATCTTTTCCAACAACAAAAAACAATTATAAACTTGAAAGAAAATAACCTTTAGATATATATTGACAACTTGATAAAATATTAAACACTTTTACCGTCTAGAAAATAGTAATTAGAAACTAGAAATTTTGCTTTAACAGTTTGAATTTGATACATATGAAATTTTTCTTGACAAAAGGTTCTAACTTTGAGCATTCATGTTATAGTCCGGATCAAACGTTCTTTGTGGGCTGTGAATAGCAAGTATCTGTTAAGTTGTAGGTTATCAAATTCAAAAGAAATTAATACTTAGTGCGAATTAATTCAATAAAATCATTACTTTAAAACATGAGCATAAATGCTAGTTTGATATAGATAAATGCTTCTTCGTCATTACTCAAATAGACTTACTCTCAGTTTTTAGCTCACCTGAGCTTGCTCAGGGTGAGCTTTTAGGATCGGTGAATGTCCGTCGTCCGTCGTCCGTCCGTCCGTCCACAATTGCTTGTGAACACTCTAGCGGTCGCATTTTTGCCTCAATCATCATCAAACTTGGTCAGGATGCTTATCTAGTTGAAAGCTCGGATGAGTTCGAACATGGGTCATCTCGGATGAAAAACTAGGTCACAAGAGCTAAAAATAGAAAAACCTTGTGAACACTCTAGAGGTCACTTTTTTGACCCAATCATCATCAAACTTGGTTAGGATGTTTGTCTAGGTGATAGCTCGGATAAGTTCGAACATGGGTCATCTCGGATGAAAAAGTAGGTCACAGGAGCTATAAATAGAAAAACCTTGTGAACACTTTAGTGGTCACATTTTTGAACTAATCATCATCAAACTTGGTCAGAATGCTTGTCTAGTCAATTGCTTGGATGAGTTCGAACATGGGTCATCTCTGATGAAAAACTAGGTCACAGGAGCTAAAAATAGAAAAACCTTGTGAACACTCTAGTGGTCACATTTTTGACCCAATCATCAGCAAACTTTGTCAGGATGCTTGTTTAGATAATAGCTCAGATGAGTTCGAATATGGGTCATCTCGGATGAAAAACTAGGTCACCGAAGCTATAAATAGAAAAACCCTGTTAACACTCTAGCGGTCACATTTTGCATCAATCATCATCAAACTTGGTCAGGATGCTTATCTAGTTGATAGCTTGGATGAGTTCGAACATGGGTCATCTCGGATGAAAAAGTAGGTCACCGGAGCTAAAAATAGAAAAACCTTGTTAACACTTTAGCGGTCACATTTTTGCATCAATCATCATCAAACTTGATCAAGATGCTTGTCTAGGTGATAGCTCGGATGAGTTCGAACATGGGTCATCTCGGATGAAAAACTAGGTCACAGGAGCTAAAAATAGAAAAACCATGTTAACACTCTAGTGGTCACAATTTTGACTCAATTGTCATCAAACTTGGTCAGGAAACTTGTCTAGGTCATTGCTGGGAATAAATCGAACATGGGACATCTCGGATGAAAAACTAGGTCACAGGAGCTAAAAATAGAAAAATCTTGTTAACACTCTAGTGGCTACTGTTGTGATCCAAATATTCTGTTAATTGGTCTGAAAGTTTGTTTTGATGATTTCTAAGTCAAGATCGAACATGGGTCATCTTGGATGTAAAACTAGGTCACACCGCCCAAATATGGAAAAACCTTGTTAACATTCTAATGGTCACATTTTCGACTCAATTATCATCAAACTTGGTCAGGATGCTTGTCTAGGTAATTGCTTGGATGAGTTCGAAATCGCATGTGAAACTAGGTCACCGGAGCTAAAAATAGAAAAATCTTGTTAACACTCTAGTTGCTACTGTTTTGATCCAAGTATCCTGGAAATTGGTCTGAAAGTTTGTTTTGATGATTTCTAGGTCAAGTTTGAATATGTGTCACCTGGGTAAAAAACTAGGTCGCACTGCTCAAATAAGGATAATCCTTGTTAACACTGTAGTGGTCACATTTTTGACTCACCTGTCATGAGACTTGGTCAGAATGCTTGTCTAGGTACTTGTTTGGATGAGTTTGATAATTCAGGTGAGCGATCTAGGGCCATCATGGCCCTCTTGTTTTTATAAAGAACGGAAATTTATTTTCAATTGTAAAAAGAATGCATTTTAAGTCGTTTAAATTTTTTTTATTGCAGTCAAGTTGTCAAACTAATATTCTTTATACAGCTTTGAAACAATAAAGTCCTAACATAATGTACAATTATTGAAAAATGATTTTGATACTAACCATCATTATTTGATATGATACCAGATTTCGATTTTCTTCTACAATAGTCCATTCAAGTCTTTAAAATCGAAAAGGTTTTTTTCTAGTTTAAAGCCAATAAAATATCTAAAAGTTTTACCCCAAGTTACTGGCAATGATTATACCCTGTATTAAAGAATTATTCAAAAAACAAAATTAATTTGGCAGTTTTTCTGTGAAAATTATTGTGTTCAATGTTGTAAAAAAGTTGTAAATTAATCATTTTATATATTTTTCTGGTTTTCCTCAATTTTGTTTCTACAGTTCAGATTGACAACATCATACCACTATCAGAGTTTGTACACTTTGGTGTCAATTTTTCTCATTATCATCGAGTTATTACTAACATTATCACTTACATCATATCATTTGTGTGAATTCAAAATGCTTATGTAACTATAAAACAAATGTTCAACTCAAGAAAAAGTATTGTGATTTTTAAGATTAAAATAGTTTAAACTGTATATCTAAAAGTGAAACATTTCTTTTTACAGATATTGATGAATGTACACAAGGTACACATAGCTGTAATGCTAATGCTGATTGTACGAACACTATAGGGAGTTACACATGTAAATGTAAAACTGGTTATACTGGAGATGGACGTACATGTTCTGGTAAATATCATTATAATAAACCTTCACCTTTACATTGATTGTGAACATAGATGCTCAACAAATTCATGAATTAGTCTTATTACAAATGCCACAATATAACTAATGGCATTGCAAAAAATCTTTAAGACTTTAAACTTGAACAGGAACAGATATAAATTGAATTATAAGTAAAATGATATTGTTTATATAATTCTCAGACTGAACATTTCTTTTTACAGATAGAAATTTTAACCTTTTCCCTCATATAAGCGTGTTTTGACGGCTATTCACCCCCCTTTTTGAGGCCTCAAACAGTGAAAAAAATGCCCTATTTAGGCCTCAAACACCGTTTTTCGTTTGAGAAATGTTGTTAAAAAGTGATCACTTTTTCGAAGCCGCCCCCCATCATAAAGGTACATCAGGGGGTTGCCAGAAGAGTGATGTGCCCCTTCTGTTTGGGGGTGTGGAAAGGAGGCGGCAGTCCCCATCATCTCCAAGAAAATTTTGGACTTGTGAGAGGCTAAAAATGACCCCATGTCGATCATAAGGTAACGTGTAACCAACCCTGAAAAGCCTTTGACTCTTTCTTAATCCGTTGAGAATTTGCAGCACTTTGAAATCAGTTTGGATGGAAAAAACAATGGAGATAAGTGATTTTTGACAATTTTGAGACGTCTCCCCGTTGCCATGGTAACTTGAAATTTAAGATTGAGCATGCTGTAACAGAGGCTATGGTCCAGTCCACATTTTGTGCCAAGTTACATCAGTATTGAGGCATTTTTCATGGTTTCATAGCAGCTGAACTTGTAACAGGAGGCTTTTTAATGAAAACGGCCATTTTTTACAATATGCTAATGTGGTAAAAGGTTAAAAGACAATATGTACAGAAGTAGATATACAAACAACACTCTTTAAAATATTGTCTTTCGAGGGATCACATTTTGTCCAGATTTTTATACTTCAAATCAGCTTAACATTTATTCTAAAGTTTGCCCGGACTACTCCTCTTATACCACTAATGCAATTTAAATTGAACTTTACAGGATTGATTTGTAGGCCAAATACTTGCGCATATTACACGATTTTTCTACTTGAATGATTTTTGCCCAAGTTATGGCCCTAGAATGAAATGAATGTTTATAAATTTTTACCAGACTACTCCTTTTATACCACAAATGCAATTGCAATGAAACTTTACAGGATTGATTGGTAGGTCAAGTACTTGTGCATAACACACATGTTTTTTGTTTTTGCTTGAATGATTTTTGGCTGAGGTATTGCCCTAAAAAAAACAGATGTTTTTTCGTGTTTCCAGCAAGGAAGTTTGTCTGGACTACTTCCGAAAAACTGCTGGTGCAATTTCATCAAACTTTAAGGGGAATGATCAATACCAGTTTAGTTGTGCATCTCATCAAAATGTTTTGGTTTAATGATTTTTGTCAGAGTTTTGGCCTTTTTAATGATTTTAATATTAAAATATGTCCGCACTACTCATGCTATACCATTAATACATTTTCAACGAAAGTTTGCAAGATTGATCTGTAGCTCAAGTTTTTGGGCATATTACATCTGTAAATAAAAAAGTTTTTCAATCGTTTACATATATTTAGAATGAGGTATAACTTTAATTGGTGCCTGAAGTGGTAACTGATCTTTATTTCTGGCTTTTCCAACCATTTAGAGACGTTAAAAATTTTGACATACTTGTATGTAAGTAATTTCTAATCAAAAAATTAAAAAAGTTTGGTAATGACTTTTATATATAATATGTATTTAAATCTGGACAAAATGTAATCCCTAAAAATGGAACCATAAATCACAATACAATTACATGACACTTGCAGGCTGAATTCTTTTTTGTTACAAGGCGACCAAAGAGATCACTGATCACTCTTGTTAAGTGTTGAAAATAGAGTATGGCTCAAGCTGGTGCTAGAGTGCGTAAGGGATGTTGCCTTTTTTCATTATCCCTCATGTGCAGACACAATCACACCGAGTCTGCAAGTGTCATGTAATTGTATTGTGATTTATGGTTCCATTTTTAGGGATTACATTTTGTCCAGATTTAAATACATATTATATATAAAAGTCATTACCAAACTTTTTTAATTTTTTGATTAGAAATTACTTACATACAAGTATGTCAAAATTTTTAACGTCTCTAAATGGTTGGAAAAGCCAGAAATAAAGATCAGTTACCACTTTAGGCACCAATTAAAGTTATACCTCATTCTAAATATATGTAAACGATTGAAAAACTTTTTTATTTACAGATGTTAATGAATGCTCAACTAATGGTGATAACTGTCACAACAATGCAGACTGTTCAAACACTCAAGGGAGTTTTATTTGTACATGTAAACCTGGCTATACTGGGAATGGAGTGACATGTTCTGGTAACTATAAATATATTTTTCTATATACTCTTTCCCTTTAACATGTTTAATATAAAAGGATTTTAACTGATAGAAACTTATAAAGATAAGATTTGAATAAATAGACATACCTGGTATTCTCAATTATTTTAAGGTCATTTTGGAAATAACAGAGAAAATTCTGAAAAATATTTTATTCAAACACTGTCCTTGAAAATTAAAAAATACCAGTGAATTCTCAGTTATGTAAGTTGTTGACGAGATATACGGGAGAATAATCAAGCCTATAAGGCGCTAGCGGAAACTTATATTTATGTAGCAGAGGGTTATGTTAAGTGAGCAGAGGGTTGTATTTATGTAGCAGAGGGTTGTATCTATACAGCAGAGAGTTATGTTTATATAGCAGAGGATTATGTTTATGTAGCAGAAAGTTTTATTAATGTTGCAGAGAGTTATGTTTATTTAGCAGAGGGTAATGTTTATGAAGCAGATGGTTATATTAATGTTGCAGAGGGTTATGTTTATATATGTAGCAGAGGGTTATATTTACGTAGCAGAGGGTTATATTCCTGTAGCAGAGGGTTATGTTTATGTAGCAAAGGGTTGTTATTATGCAACAAAGGGTTATGCTTATGTAGCAGAGGGTTATATTCATGTAGCAGAGGGCTATGTTTATGAAGCAGACGGTTGTATTTATATAGCAGAGGGTTATATTTATGTAGCAGAGAGTTATGCCTATGTAGCAGAGGGCTATATTTATGTAGCAGATTTTTGCATTTATGAAGCAGAGGGTTATATTTATGTAGCAGAGGGTTATATTTAAGTAGCAGAGGGATTATTTTTGATATAGCAGAGGGTTATGTTTATGTAGCACAGGGTTATGTTTATGTAGCACAGGGTTATTTGTATGTAGTAGAGGGTTATGTTTATGTAACAGATGATTATGTATATGTAGCAGATGGTGAAATTTATGTAGCAGTGGGTTATATTTCTGTAGCAGAGGGTTATTTTTATGTAACAGAGGGTTATATTTATGTAGCAGAGGGTTAGAATTTATGAAACAGAGGGTTATATTTATGTGCAGAGGGTTATGTTTATGTAGCAAAGGGTTATAGTTATGTAGCAACTTATTTTATGAAATTCAAAATACAGTGATATAAATGATTTTTGTAACAATGAAAAGATACTCTTCTAAATAAAAGAGGGATTCTTTGATACGCCTTACATTAAAATAACATTTGTCTTATTACAAATAATTATATAGATTGCTAAATCTTACATGCAAAGTGTGACAGTCATTTTCTTAGCTTACAATACAAAAATGTCACTATAAACAACAATTAATTTCTATTATTAGAAACAATTGAAAAGCTGTTCTTAACTTCAGGCTTTTGTTGTTGTAAAATATTGTTTAACACAAACGTTATGTCATACATTAGGTTTAATTATCAAGCTTTTCTCCCAGAAAATGTTTATGTTGTGATGTCGTTTTAGTTTAATGGTTTGACTACTTCTGTATTATAAATATGCACTTTTTATATGAACAAAACGCAAAAATCATGGAGAGACATTTGTTTTGTAAAATTATATGAACAAATTGAAGTTCAGTATAAAATTAAATATTACTGTTTACAAGTAGAACAATTAAGTATGAAGAATATAGGTATATGAAAATAAATAATACAACATATAGGAACATTAAAAAGTACTTGTATCTGGAGTGGCAAATAAAATCTACTGAATTTTGGTCTAGAGTATAAGAGGTATAAGTAACTTATATTGCCTAGATACATTAATTTGAAATCAAGACAAGATAGATGAAGTACATGCAAGTGTAGGTATGAAAAACATAAGTTTGAAAAGAAAGTAAATTTTGATTTCCAAATGTTAACCAAGATAATTATGCCTTCTCCCTTGGGAGACCATTAACATTGTTAGGTAATTAATAAAACTATTGCTGCAGTATCTTCATTTCTGAATAATTTATATCTTTCATTATTTATACGGACAATATAACTTTTGTTTATATGTATGTTTAATTACTTGAACATTTTTTTTTTATTTTAGATATAGATGAATGTGCACCAGGGCCATGTAAGAATGGGGGTACATGTTCAAATCTGGTTAATGCATATAGTTGTTCATGTACAAATGGATACTCTGGTACAAATTGTCAAGGTAATTTAAAAAATGTACTCATACTCAAGATGTCATGATGAAAAATTAATTTTACTTTAATCTATGCTCTTTTTAAACTGGATGATGTGTACTGGAAAGTTATAAACATTTGTCTTGTGCTTAACTCCGTTTGTAAAGTTTTAAAAGTTTTAAATGACTTGTGGCAAGTGTTGCATTTTCTCGTATTTTATAAACATACTTAAATTAATCAAGTTTACGGTTTTCACTTGTCTTTAATTAGTATGTTCCCTATTCCTTGTCTGTCTTATAATTTTGGTATGAATTTTTCTCATTACCACTAACAAAAGCTTCAGTATGAGGAAAAGTTGCGCATAATGGAACACAAAGCTTTACCCCACCACGTTTGTACCATGTCTCAGTTACAACTGGAACTAAATTTCTCATGTGGAGCACTTTGCTCAAACTTAAAAAGTCGGAGATTTTGCTCATGACTCATTCATGACCCCTTTTGTTTTTGAATGTCAGAGGTCAAGGTCACCATAGCCTTGAATATTATTAGCTTGTCAAAGCAACAAAAAGATATTGTTTAGGCTGACGGACCTAAGATTTAGTGCAGGGATTGGTTTTGACTAGAAGAAGACACATTTTGATTTTAAGGTTATTGGGTTTAAGGTCACCATTGCCTAACCACTATAATCTTTTGACTATTGACCAGATAGAGCTTTTGCCTACAGTCCTTAGTTTGAAAGTTGGTCATGACTTGAAGATTACCAATATTCTTTTTGAAGTCAATAATTAAGCGGTCTTTAAGTTAAGGCTACAAAAACACATGAACTTATTTTCGAATCAAGAACAAGAGTTTAATCTGTCAAAGGATTATAAACTTATTAAATTACAATACTATAATATCATATAATATTTTAGCACTTAAATGATGTGGAAGCATAAGTGTCCAATAAACCAAAAGAAGATTGGCGTATTAATTACCTGTCCTCGTTCTTCTTTTTAAATTAAATAGTCATGTCCTTTGTTGCATTTGATATAAAACATTTCATCCTTGAATCGTACATAAGTTTATAGCATTCCAAATGATTTTGTTTAAATTATTCAGATATAGTACACATTGAGAAGATTTTCATGTTGCAAGCCATAACTTTCTAGATCTATTAACTAGCAATTACATATACACCTTTATTACTAAAACGGGTGTTGTCCTATATGAATCTTTGGTTATAATAAAGAAATATTGAGAACAAAAAATATACAACTTTAAACTGAGAGTAAAACATTCTAACCGAAAATGACATTCTTTGCAAAAATATGGTTGTGAAGACAACACGTCATGTTCACTAAACACTTTTAAGTTGTTGTATATTTATTATTGATTAGACTTAACAAATGCATAACCAGAGAAAATTTGACATCAAAATGGTACGGAAAACAGCAAAACTAAGTCATTTTCTCTTTTGGCGCCATCTAATGGGAAACCAATTTGTCACATTTAATAGAAGTACATCCATCGGAATAACATTTAGAGATACTTAGATATAAGATACAATAACTTATAAAAGTATGTTGATATGATTTGCGTCTAGTGGCTTCTCTTGGAGCATCATGTTCACACTCTGGAACAACTTGTGCTGATAGAAATGCTAGATGCCAAAGTAATGGAAAAAGTGGAAACACTTGTCAGTGTACAAGTTCATACTATGACAGTGATGGTTTAAATAACATTGGTGGAATATGTACACCAAGTAAGTGTCATAAATTACATAATAGGTCAATGACAGATACTGTAAAATATGTAGATTATCCTGCAGTAGTATTTTACACTGGTATTTCAAAACAAAACCCATATATTTTCCTAAAAGGGACACACTTATTGACGAAATTAAGAAAATGGTTATTAATGGCCTTTTTTGAGTTATTTGAATTAAAAAAGACAAATATAAACTACGTTTATTAGCATGACTTAAGTTACAGTATGCATCCAGGTTTTATAAAGTTGGCCTTCTGACTCTTTTTTAAAATTATATGCAATTTTTAAAGAAGTAATTTAATTCGTTTTGGCCCTTTTTCATGTCTACAAATGTATGATATTTATATATGAGAAACATGTATAATAAAGTCAGTTTTCAAAAGTTGTTTCAATTGTATTTTAGTATGAAGTTGTATCATCTATGCTCAATGGTATTTAAATAGTTTATGGCAATGAAATTCATACATTTTTATATTTTTAGAGGTTGGCCTTGGCTATAATTGTCCTATTGCAAATGCATGTTCATCAACTCGGGCTGAATGTGTTGGAAGCAAGTGTAGATGTACTGACACATATTACGATACAAACACTGACAGTACCATTGGAGGTACTTGTGAGACAAGTATGTTTATTTGATATTTGTATTATACATGTTGTATACAAAAGCTGTTAATTACTTCCACATCCTGATGCATGTAAAATTGTGAAAATCGAAATTTCTGTTTATGATTTAATATGAAACAAAAGCACTTTCAATTTACTTTGTAATTGAATTCAAGAAGAGAGATTCTTAAAAATGTTTAGCTTTCTACTCCTTTTTGTATAAATTTGTATTTTCTTTTTGAATATGATTTGAAATATTGTTTAAACTTATTAACTTTTTCTTGAGACAAATTTTCAAAAAATGAAAACACTTTTTGATTTTTTACACAAACTAGGAAATCAAGGTCAGTTCAGCATGGTTTCAGCATGAGATATTTTAAAAGCTTTATTTAGTTGTTTAGTAAAAACATGTTTGTGAATTATGTTCACAGTGAATGTAATTGTATGATTATAGGGAGAAATCTTGGAGCTTTTTGTTCCAGTAGCCATCCGAATAGTAAACAGTGTGTGGACCAAAATGCAAGTTGTCGACAGTCATCCTATATCTGCTCCTGTGATGATCGTTATCATCAAGATGGAAGTAGATGTCAACCAAGTAAGTAACGTTACTTGCAGATAAAAACTGTAGACATTGAAAGGGATTTGTTTGACAATCTACAAAGGGGAAGAAAGCTATATCTTCAATATTTATAAGTAATTAACGAACAATTTTATGTACATGTACATGGAATTGAATTTTACATAATGGACATGTACTATTAAAGGAACTGCACTGAGGTCCAAAACCCGGAAAAAATAGAAATTAAATATCTTATAAAGATCAGCTTTGGAACTTTAAACAGAAAGAGATGCAAAAGATTAATTAATTAATAGATATACTCGAAACAAAATTGAAAATTGGTGATTTTGTGCTTCTCTTAGTCCTATTTGTGTGAAAAGCGTTACAGTTAGAATATTAAGTATTTTTGGAAAACGGAACGCTACTTTTTTTCAGGTGATAAGCATTTCACATGCTCACGAACCATTATTAAAAAAGTTACAGAACTCGTTTTTGCTCTATATAAAAAAGCACAAATGCTTTCATTTCAGAGGAATAATGTGCTTTTAAATGAATTATGTAAATAAAAAACAAGCAATCAGAACTTTCATCTGCTGCCTATGATGAAATTAAACTGATGAAATGTTATTTTAGCTAGAATTCTCTTCATTATATATAGTACTGCTAAATAATTCTCAATAATAAAACATTCTAGCTATTACTAAAACGTGTTTCATCTTAATTTTGACCTAAATCATCAATCTATGTAGATCCTCTTAATAAAATATTATTGATTAATAATGTGCTTAATTATCAATTAATATTGAACTGTCCACTAAAAGCGCTTTGCTTAAAATATTGATAGAATCTGATATTACTGAGAAAAATATAAAAATATAAAGTATAAAAATTTCTAATCTAATAAGATGTACAATTATTTTTTAGATTTATTAATTAATATCTATTATTTATACAATGTGTTATCTTATTTCAGATATTGCTCTTGGTGGCAATTGTCAGGGAGGTGTACAGAATGAATGTTCTGATCCAAATGCTGAATGTATTAACAGTAAATGTACATGTAAAGTCGGCTATTACCGCTTCTTTGAAGGGAACTCACAAAGTAATTGCAGAACAGGTAAAGTTCATTTTGATTACTAACAAGCAGTAAAAACGTCAATATTTATATGATCTCAGATCTTAATATTTACAGTGATTAGTCTTAAGTGTATTTTTAACTCAACGTTCTAAAACAGGTATAACTACAGTCATGTTGTCTGTTTCCATTTCGCTGCCAGCCAGAAACTTTAAGATTGGACATTTTTGGCGTATATTGTTATGCATCTGTTTGTTTATCTGCACAACCTATTAGGAATTGGGGGGGGGGGGGTGTCAATCGACCTAAAGTGTACAATAAAGTTAATTCCATAACATAATGAGACGTTATGCAGAGTCAAGTTCACACTTGGTTTTCTTCATAAATTTGAAATTTTCGTGTCTTGATTACTCTATTTATACTATTACTTTTTAAGAATTTTGACAGGTTATATTAGACATGACCTTATATATTAGACATGGGTTATATTTTGAACACTCGTTTATATACGGTCATATAACCTTTTATAATGAATTCAAAATACAGCAAACATCATTTTTAGAGAAAAAAGTGAGATATCTTTATAAAATGAAAGAAGCCCTCTATATATAACTATGTAAACATCACAATCATCTAATGGAAAGCCCCCTTACAAACGTACATTATTATTATAAAGACTTATTGTTTTCTCACTAACCAGATAGAAAAATCCGTAAATGTTACTAAAAATAGCGGTGTTGGAAAATCTTATCTAACATGGCCTTATTTCACACTCAACGTGCAGCACTTCTAAAAACGTATTCCTACACATATTCACTCCTATTTTAACAAAAATGAAACATCAAAAGGTCAAAATGTATTAAAAATATGTGTGCTAATCTATTAAAATTGTCCACGGAATCAAAATAGATTGATATTAACTTTCACGGTGCAATGAGTCCTACTCTTTTCAATATCGATCTGTTACTAAAAATAGCACACTTTAAAATATCGAAAAATTCTTCTTTAAATTGGATATAATGACACTTTGCCTGAAAAACATCCATGTTTTCCTTTATGATACCGATGCTTCTTGATGACGAATCTCATTTTGATATATTTTAATTGAATATTCGACCAAAATAACCGATTAAGTAGAAAAATCTTTGCAAACGGTAAACCCTTTCTGTCAACCATTTTGAAGTATGGACTGAATTCCTTATATAAACACTTATATTATGACACTTTCCGACTTTAATATTGATGTGTTTTATCATGATCACCTTGCTTTTTGGTGAGGGATCTCATATGAATTTATTTTCATTGAATTTTCACTCATTAACTTGGTCAGTAGAATTTTTTGCGGACTTTTAATCATAGAAAGTCACGCGCCTAAGCCCCGCCCCGCTTTTCAAAACTAGCTACGTTGTAATGCGCGTAGCAAGTAGTTTCACTGATTTCTTATGTGTCCTGGTGAGTGAGAAAAATAATCAATCATTGGATTAAATAGAGGAAAGGGAAATTCCAACCCTCAGGCAATCGGTTCCAACGGGAACTCGCCAAGGCTCTTTCCCGATGGAACCGATCACCCTCGGGTTGGGATTTCCCTATCCTCTATCAAGGCGAGTTCCCGATGGAACCGATTGCCCGAGGGTTGGGATTTCCCTATCCTCTAACCCAATGATAGATTCTATCCCGTAGTCCCGTACTTCACTTCAGTGTTGTTATATTATTCTGGTCATTCGGAATGATTGAGTCCTGCATGTTTAAGTGTTGAGAATTGAACACCACTCAAGCCGGTGCTAGGATGCTTGAGGGATGTTACATTTTTTAATATACCTCATGTACGGACTCAATCAAACCGAGACGGCAATTTCTATGATATCTGCAGTTTTCAGTACTTCCGATGGATCACTTATTTTCCAGATATTTATAAAAGAAAACACATTTATGTTAAACTACAATGTCTAGAGCTTAGATATTTAACATGTATCATTGCGTCATTCACCTTTACAAAACTAATATGAATCATTCCCCTTGGTTTAGCATTGGCCTATACCCAGGACTCATATAATTTATATATACTAATATAGGAAAACACATCTGACATATTGTATGAAACAATGATGCCCAAAGCTTAGATATATGGCATGTAGTATCAGTTTGTGTACCACAAAATAACTGGTATAACTCATGCCCCTTGGGTCAATATTGGCCCTGCTCTGAGGGTCAATTTGTAAAATTATTAATAAAATCATGCATGAGAAAACACATGTCAGTCTTATTTTGTGAATAAATAATGCCTAGAGTTTAAATATTTTGCCATGTATCATTGCCTTGTTGACATCTACGAACAAACTTTGTATATTGACAATGACATGATGCATAATGTATGCCAACATAATCCACCAGTGCTGGTTCATTCAATTAAAGATCCTAATATTTTTCATAGAATAATTTTATATTTCCTACTTTGACAATTAGTAAAGTCAGAGATCTACTTCAAAATCAGTAATACAAAGCAGCTTCAGTTAAGTGCTGTATATCATACAATCATAGAAAGGGGAAGTAACTTTTAAAAAACATTTGTTTGTTTTTGATTTCAACCACACAAGCCAATCGGCTTAAATCTATGCATAAAAATGTATATGATGTGGTGTTATATACATGTACTAACTTATTACATATAACGGATCATATATAATTCTTGATAATGTAGTGAATGCCTCAGACGTTAAAACAATTCATTTCATTTGTTATATTTCAGTTCAAGAACTTCAGGTAACAGGAATTACCTTTCCAAATACAAAAACCACAGAATTTACTGTATCTTGGACTGCACCTACTAGATCTAGTTATGTAAGTGGATATGATGTAGAATGGGAAAGTGGTGGTAAGGTGGTAGGTGCAACATCTCCTCAGATGGTGACAGGTTTGACACCTGGAAAAACGTACGTAGTTAAAGTGATATCAAAAGATACAGCCACAGAACCTGGTGTTACAAGGACAACTTATACATCAAAACAACAATCTGCAAGTAAGCACTTCAAAACATTATTATGCATATCATTTAGTAATGTCAAACAATTTGATGAAACATAATACATTTTAAGCTACTGTGGTTGTTAAAGGGACATACCAGGTGTAAGATATGTTTTGTTTTCGTTATATAAACATAATATCCTATTGACAAAAATTATGTAGAATGGTTTTTCATCATTAATTCGATTCAAAAGTTGTATTGTGTAATATGTCTATTGTGTTTTGTTAATCATCATTTATAATAATTGTAATTAAGTTGTTAACATAAAGAGGTAAAACAAACTAAGAACATACAAGCTGTTTGATTTAGGAAATTGTTACATTTACGTTTATAAATCTTTAAAAAACATAGAAGTGCACTAGGTAAATTCCGGTGCTGACTTGCCTCGTCCACTTAGGGGGCAAATGACATATCCGAATGATGGGCCGGTCAAATCTTTTAATAACTCAGACATGGCGTTTTGATGGCACTGGAAACTTTTGATATCTATGTCATTGTAAGTGTTTCTTGTTTGTGTGTAGGGAATGGGCAGTATTTTTTGGGGTTTTTTCCCGAGCATTTTGGTATCTTTGTATGTATTTTTGACTCTACGAATGAAGGTAAAAAGTAAAAAATCAAGCTATGACAGTTGGTACCAAACAAGTAAAAAACTTTGGATAAATTTGTTAACAATCTAAACGTATGATCGACAGTTGGAATTTTTAAAAAGCCGTTGATTGCACTGTGTGTTAGAAATATTTTTTAAGGGATCGGGCGAATTCTGGAGTATCCTGCACCTTCATGAAGATGGCCCCTATTAATATATTTCAGGTGTGATTTTTGTCGGGTTGGGACATATATAAATTGCTGTTAGTCATTATTTAAAGAAACAATGCATGCAAACTGTTATTTTCTTCAATGTATGTCATATGTCCTCGAATAATGCTGTGCAACTGGTTATCTTCATGTGTAACATATTTATTTTGAAATATTTGGAATTGTGATTCTGGACACATTGAACTACAAAATTGTTCATTGTAGGTCCACCTGCCCCCTTACAAGATATAAAAATATTTGTAAAAATTAAAGTGTGTACCAAATTTGAAACAAGGGCAACATTGTCGCAATATACGCCCGTCACAGAAGCTTTTGACAGAGATGTGGACATTTATAATACACATGCATAAAAGAGATATGCTCTATATACTATATTATCATCTCTAGTGATTTTTTATCTGACTTTTGACTCCTATGTATGACATTGACCTCTACCGCAGGGACCTAAATTTTGCGCGCGACACTCCACAATATTTAATATTTGTGCCAAGTTATATTGAAATCCCCCTATGCATGTAGAAGTTTTGCTCCGGACAAGCGTTTTCAATGACCTCTGAGTGTGACCTCGAAATATATATTACATCAGCACGAATTCAATATTTAAGCAGCAACATGTTTTACTTAGACATATATTATCAGTAAGTATACAGTGCATATACCCAGCCTCATACTCGTTTAAATGATGGATATTCATTGTGTTTTATTTATGTTTTTTATATCAAGTAACTAATAATTATAATAATACATAAATGAGTCATGCATAAAGTGTTTAGAAATTGTAAGGTACCCAATATATGATACCTATATGGGATCCATCATTTAAGCTTGCTTCGGTAACTGTAGTTTAGTAAACAACAAATAAAATATAAAAAATACATTTCTCTACCTTATTTACTGTGAACAGCATAGTTTAATATTTAAAAAAAGAGGAAACAAAGATAAAAAAGATAGACTTATGATGGCAATGGGACCATGTTTTGTATTTTTACTATTTTCACTTAGAGTTGTAATTATGTAATGAATTGTTTTTAAATATAGAATAGTATTGAGCATTTTTTGACCATATGAGATTTGGACATTTATTTGAATTTTAGAAGCGACAAGATGACTTTTTGTATCATTAACATGTTTAATTGTTGTTCAAAAAATGTAGAAAAATGTTCCCTTTCATTCTTAACTTTTTGTTTTTTTTAAGAACCGAGCATTCCAGGTCCTGTAACAAGTACAGAAAATGATTTAGATGCTAGTGATGGAAACATTGATATTAAATGGACAGCAGGAACTGGTGTAATAACGTTATATAGAGTCAAGTTATTTGATGGTGATACACAGAAAGGCTCCCGAGACGCCTCATATGTATCAACAACATTTAACAATGTACTGAATGGTTATAGATATAATGTAAGTGTAACAGCAAGAAGTCAATTGTTTAATGGAGACTATTTATGGAGTGAGACAAAGACTTCTACAATTAAAACAAAAGTTCAAGGTAACAGTTCTTTATCATGCCTTTTCATTTTACATTATATAAGGGTAATGTTGGGTACATTTAATTGCATTTGCATGAAGAAGGAAAGGATCATTCAATTTTTGGTATTATAAAAGCATTGTATTGTTAAGGATACTAAGACGGTATCGTTTGATTTTATTAACCTGTCAATTCCATAATGATTATACGGTCAATGCACAGAATATATTAATATTCGATAAATGTTCGGTAAATTCCGTGAGATTTAAGCAGTAAGATATGATTAAATTGATCTGATTTGTATGCATTGCCGTTTCAATACACTGACCGTTATAGCGTAATAGGGTAAACTACGGGTATATAATTTCTATTTGTCCAACGTGTTGTAAGATCGAGACAGCGTATGTCCTCCAGGCTTTTTTTCTTATTCTGACTATTTTCAACATTTTTGAAGTTAAGGTTTGTTCTTTCTGTTTTAATAGGTTTCGCACTTTTTTGTTAATACTATACTTTTGTATATAACATTGTTAAAGAATTAATATTCAAAATTCATTCGGATTAAGATCAATAAATGTCATTTCAGTGCCGTAAAATACAATACAAAACGTGACAATTTAGTGTTTCTTAGTTGTTTCATATCTGTGTAGAGAATACTGAAAGCGCTTGACCATTTTCATTGTAATATACTTAAAATAAAGAAAAAATAAGTCTAAAAAAAAGTGACATCTGAAAAAATGTCAAAAGAAGTGATCGAACCTCGGACGTCTCATACATTAGGAAACCATTTAACCGACTTTGCTATTGCGGATGTTACGAGAACCTACATTAATGTAGTGGGAGTTTTCCAAACGTT
The DNA here is from genome assembly GCF_026571515.1 of Ruditapes philippinarum. Classification (NCBI taxonomy): domain Eukaryota; kingdom Metazoa; phylum Mollusca; class Bivalvia; order Venerida; family Veneridae; genus Ruditapes; species Ruditapes philippinarum. The sequence continues at coordinate 125,674 of NW_026853361.1, forward strand.
AGCTATATACTCCATATATATTCTCGTAAAATAAACAGACAAAACCAAAGTAAGATCGAATATTAAAATGTGTGCTAAAATGTATTCATAATTGACAGGTCAATAAAATCAGACTGTAATAGTAAGTCATAACAAGTGAACTAATGTTTAATAAATAAAAGATATTTTCAATTTTTCTGTTTGTTAAATTACAGTTCCACAGGCACCACGTAATGGTGTTTGTAAATCTCCTACAGACGCTTCTATCACACTTGATTGGGATGCACCTTCTCTGCCTAATGGTGATGTAAGAAGATATCATATTGATGTAATTAATACTACTAGTAACAAAGTGCTGTTCCGTGATAAAACTACTGGAACTGAAACACAAAAAGTGGTTGGAAATCTACAACCAGGTAACTATGATATTATCAATATACTGTCATGCATGATATAATGTAAACATTTTTATCTTAATCGATATTACTATAATTTATAATATTTTGCTGTTCAACTAATTCATAATATAAGATTATACTTTACCAAAAATAACTAATCGAATATTGCCTCTTTTAGGAATAAACTACATATTTCGGTTATATACAGAAAATGAAGGATATAATTCAACAAATTATGACCAGGTGTCATCAGCTTGCAAAACTAGAGCTAAGAGTAAGTATACACAGTGAATCTATTGAGTATGAAACATGAATATATCTTTGTTTACTAATTGATGCTCACCATATAACCGTGTGTTGTTTGAAATGACTATAAAATTAATGTAAAATTTCTACGTTAAAAGATGTTACTAGAAGGCTGAGTTATATGCTACCTTAAAACATTTTATGAAAATCAACTTTGAGGAAAACGCACTACGATTTTAAGAAATGTAGAAAGATTCAAGATTCTAAAAAATTATATTTTATCTGCAATTATTGACAGATGAGGCAGTTTATCATCATATTTCTACCGAACGACTAACGCAGTAAGTGCTATTTTTGCATGTTTTGACATTTATTTGGTAATTTACATGCATTGTGTGTTGCTACTTTGAACATGTTCTCAGGCGCAATTTCCAGAACGGCAGTGAAATGACCAAGATCACTAATAGAGGTTAACATTTGAAATATATACTATATTTCTGCCCCTATGTAGATCATAAGTTTCATTAAAAGATTTTGACATATCTTGGTGGAAATGTTGAAATAAATGATGTTCAAAGGTCAAGTACATTCACAGAGTTCAGTTGTTTAGAGTCTCTTGTATGTGTAGTCAATAACTTTGTCATTTCTTTATGTAATTCGAAATAACCTATTTGCATATAGATCTATTATATGTTCACCATTAAGAAACAAACACAGATTCTATTGTCAGGTAAAATCTTCAGGGATATTTGTCACATTTAACGACAAGTTTATGGAGCATCTCTTTTACAAGCATAAAAAATAAACACAAACATGCATATTGTAAACCTTCCCTAATAGTATTTAAATTGGAACAATGAAATTACTTTGTAAACCTTTCAAGTTTTTTTTACAACACCATGTTTTATGCAGTAAAGAAAATGATAACATGAACAACAAAACATCTGAGCACTATTTGTAGCATACATCAATTGTTTGTCACTACTCAGGTAAAAATGCATGACATATTAAACGTTGTTTTGATACACCATATGTTTGCGATATGTAAAACATTTGTGTTTCATATCATTTGAAAAATATTTGTAAGAGAAAATGTGTTTTTTATATTTATTAATGTAACTCATGCTTATCACATGTTTTTATATACAAATAAGATGTCATATCTTAAATATATGTGATTTTCATGTGTTTTTCATATGATAAATTTATTGATCATATATTTTGCAAGCTTTGCACTTTAGACAATCTCAATTAGAGTCGTCATGACTGTACAGACGTTCTTTAAAGATTCTTGGTTTATGCATCTACGATGTACATCACAGTAAAAAATGCACAAAACGTTAAACATATGTTTGTCAAATGTTTTTTATATGTGAAATTACACACGTTCAACAAGGACCACATGAAAAACACATGTTAACATACATATGTTAAACTCATACAAACTCTTACACTTTTATATGAATAAGTTCTCATAAATAAAATATGTTGTTTTCGTTTCATGTTATAACGTCGCTTTTAATTGTACTCGTATAATCGCGGTGTTATATAATTTTATAAAAACGGCTGCTGTCAATTGTTGAAGACACCTCACTTTATTCTCTCTGAGAAAGGAAGTTTGCTGTATTATAAATTTTTTAAAAATATTCCTGACGGGTTATAGTGTCTTGGGTTACATTTACAAACAACCGTTTACACAATGTCAAACATGTTTATAACTTATATTTTCTATACTTCTCATACCATGTTGAGAAGGTCCTGCTGGTCGGATAACTATTTGTAAAAGTAAAACAACTTTCAATCAACTCTTTCATGAAATCAGTACTGTAGATAAAAATGAATAGATGTTATTATAGTTACAAACTATTAAAATAATACTTGCAAAATAGATACATAAGTTACAACATAAGTTAATGACGTAATTAATACTTCCTTGGCAGATGAGAAAAAATTGAGATCTTGGCAATGTTTTATCTGTCAAACAATGTTAAAGGTACTTAAATTTTAAACAAATGCTACATAAATTATCTTCCACATTATATGAAATTAATCTATGTATTGCAAGTATTAAGAGCTGGTGTTCTATCAATTTGATACTTTGTAAAATGTATACAATATTCAAAAGTCCCTGATATTAAAATTCTTGTTTTCCAAAGGAGCTTTGAATCGTATAATTCTATAAGGAATTCTATGAATAAATACACTGGCATCAACTACGTCAGGTAATGACTGGAAAGTATCTAAAGGAATCTAGACCAGATGTTTAAATAGTTATTTTTACTGTGATATCTCGTAGTTTTCATAACAATAAATGTACAAATTGTGTGCTCTACCAAAGTTGTCAATATGTACCTTAAATTGAGTGCTGTACACTGGTCAGATATTTTTTTAACAAATGTAAAAATAAAACAAAAATATTTGAAAGAACACTGCCTTTATTTTTATAAATTTAATTTAATACATAGTGTCTGAATCACCAACAAAGCTTGAAGTAACAGGAGTAACGAGTCGTGGTTTTAGTATATCTTGGGAGAAACCTGGAAAGACATTCAGTGAGGAAAACTATGGTTATGTTCTACAGATTAAAGATGACACCGGCTCATGCTGGAAAGAAGTTATTTATAGATGCTCAGATTGTGCTGGTAATTTTCAAGTAAGTTTTTGATTAAAGTCATTTTTATATGATTTGTTTAACATTGTCGTAATTATTATTGTAATACAGAACACAACTATGAAACTTAATAGAGTTCAGAATGATTTTAGCTATCCCGTTTGTTTTTGTTTTTTTTTCTTTTTTCATAAGTCAGAATCACTCCAACTGAAGTTTCTATATTAAACTTCAACGACGTAGTTATAAGTCCCTGATCGAGATCCTTAACGCTGTCTTATTTTACAGACTCGACAAAGACTTTTCCCACATTACTCAGACTACTGACTCACAATCACACACTTAAAAAGTAAAGAGTTCTTTTTTCAATCAAGAAGCAATTATAACTCCATAATAAGGATAAGATATACAAACAAAACAAACAGATTAATTATTGGGAAGGCTTTCACTTTGTTAAAAGTATTTAAAAGTTGAGTTTCCGTTTCACTTATCTTTGCAGAATTTTATCCTTTCACTACATCTAATCCATTTTCTTTGTTTATTGCATCACGATTTTATACATTATAGTTTTAGTTTAGTATAGTTTTAGTCGGTTTTTGTTTCTATTTTTCGTTGTTGTATTTAGTTTTATGTTAGAAAGAGACAGGAGTATTATAAAATAGATCAGATAGTTGTATGTACACATAGTCGGTACCAGATATTCATATGTATACTAATCTTATAAGGAGAGGAGAGATATATGATATAATTATCATATAACTAGACTTATAGATACCGGTACTCTGCATCAATATAGATTATTTTATATTAGTCCTGTCTCTTATCTGGACCACATACGATCAATTAAACTAAATCTACAACGAACTAGTAAATAGCAAACAAAACCGACCTAAAACTAATACTAAACTAAAAACTATAATGTATAAAAATCGTGATGGCAATAACAAAGAAAAGATTAGATGTAGTGAAAGGATAAAATTCTATAAGTGAAACGGAAACTCCAACTTTTAATACTTTTTAACAAGTGAAAGCCTTCCCAATAATTAAATAACTGTTATGTTTTGAAGATTAATACTTTCTTATTAGATTTAATTGATCTATGTCGAGTCTGTAAGAACAGCGTTAAGGATCTCGATCAGGGACTTATAACTACGTCGTTGAAGTTTAATATAGAAACTTCAGTTGGAGTGATTCTGACTTATGAAAAAAGAAAAAAAAACAAAAACAAACGGGATAGCTAAAATCATTCTGAACTCTATTAAGTTTCATAGTTGTGTTCTGTATTACAATAATAATTACGACAATGTTAAACAAATCATATAAAAATGACTTTAATCAAAGACTTACTTGAAAATTACCAGCACAATCTGAGCATCTATAAATAACTTCTTTCCAGCATGAGCCGGTGTCATCTTTAATCTGTAGAACATAACCATAGTTTTCCTCACTGAATGTATTTCCAGGTTTCTCCCAAGATATACTAAAACCACGACTCGTTACTCCTGTAACTTCAAGCTTTGTTGGTGATTCAGACACTATGTATTAAATTAAATTTATAAAAATAAAGGCAGTGTTCTTTCAAATATTTTTGTTTTATTTTTACATTTGTTAAAAAAATATCTGACCAGTGTACAGCACTCAATTTAAGGTACATATTGACAACTTTGGTAGAGCACACAATTTGTACATTTATTGTTAAGAAAACTACGAGATATCACAGTAAAAATAACTATTTAAACATCTGGTCTAGATTCCTTTAGATACTTTCCAGTCATTACCTGACGTAGTTGATGCCAGTGTATTTATTCATAGAATTCCTTATAGAATTATACGATTCAAAGCTCCTTTGGAAAACAAGAATTTTAATATCAGGGACTTTTGAATATTGTATACATTTTACAAAGTATCAAATTGATAGAACACCAGCTCTTAATACTTGTAATACATAGATTAATTTCATATAATGTGGAAGATAATTTATGTAGCATTTGTTTAAAATTTAAGTACCTTTAACATTGTTTGACAGATAAAACATTGCCAAGATCTCAATTTTTTCTCATCTGCCAAGGAAGTATTAATTACGTCATTAACTTATGTTGTAACTTATGTATCTATTTTGCAAGTATTATTTTAATAGTTTGTAACTATAATAACATCTATTTATTTTATCTACAGTACTGATTTTCATGAAAGAGTTGATGGAAAGTTGTTTTACGTTTACAAATAGTTATCCGACCAGCAGGACCTTCTCAACATGGTATGAGAAGTATAGAAAATATAAGTTATAAACATGTTTGACATTGTGTAAACGGTTGTTTGTAAATTTAACCCAAGACACTATAACCCGTCAGAAATATTTTTAAAGAATTTATAATACAGCAAACTTCCTTTTTCAGAGAGAATAAAGTGAGGTGTCTTCAACAATTGACAGCAGCCGTTTTCATAAAATTATATAACACCGCGATTATACGAGTACAATTTAAAGCGTCGTTATAACATGAAACAAAAACAACATATTTTATTTATGAGAACTTATTCATATAAAAGTGTTAGAGTTTGTATGAGTTTAACATATGTATGCTAACATGTGTTTTTCATGTGGTCCTTGTTGAACGTGTGTAATTTACACATATAAAAAAACATTTGACAAACATATGTTAAACGTTTTGTGCATTTTTTACTGTGATGTACATCGTAGATGCATAAACCAAGAATCTGTACAGTCATGACGACTCTAATTGCGATTGTCTAAAGTGCAAAGCTTGCAAAATATATTGATGATCAATAAATTTATCATATGAAAAACACATGAAAATCACATATATTTAAGATATGACATCTTATTTGTATAAAAAAACATGTGATAAGCACGAGTTACATTAATAAATATAAAAAACACATTTTCTCTTACAAATATTTTTCAAATGATATGAAACACATATGTTTTACATATCGCAAACATATGGTGTATCAAAACAACGTTTAATATGTCATGCATTTTAACCTGAGTAGTGACAAACAATTGATGTATGCTACAAATAGTGCTCAGATGTTTTGTTGTCCATGTTATCATTTTCTTTACTGCATAAAACATGGTGTTGTAAAAAAAACTTGAAAGATTTACAAAATAATTTCGTTGTTCCAATTTAAATACTATTAGGGAAGGTTTACAATATGCATGTGTGTGTTTATTTTTTATGCTTGTTAAAGAGATGCTTCATAAACTTGTCGTTAAATGTGACAAATATCCCTGAAGATTTTACCTGACAATAGAATCTGTGTTTGTTTCTTTACCGTGAACATATAATATATGCAAATAACTTATTTCAAAAATCCATAAAGAAATGACAAAGTTATTGACTAGACATAAAATAGACTCTAAACAACTGAACTCTGTGAATGTACTTGACATTTGAACATCATTTATTTGAACATTTCCACCAAGAAATGTCAAAATCTTTTAATGAAACTTATGATCCAGATACGGGGAGAAATATAGTATATATTTCAAATGTTAACCTCTATTAGTGACCTTGGTCATTTCACTGCCGTTCTGGAAATTGCGCCTTAGAACATGTTCGAAGTAGCAACACACAATGCATGTAATTACCAAATTAATGTCAAAACATGCAAATATTGCACTTATTACGTTAGTCATACAGTAGAAATATGATGATAAACTTCCTAATCAATCAATAATTGCAGATAAAATATAAATTATTATTTGAATCTTAAAAATCTTTCTACATTTATTTAAATCGTAGTACATTTTTCTCAAGTTTAATTTTCTTGAAACGTTTGTCAGTAGGCATATAACTCAGCCTTCTAGTAACAGCTTTTGGACATTTATAGTAATTTGAAAATAAGCACGGGTATGTGGTGAACAAAGATAAGTAAACAAATATTTATTCTTATTTCAAACTCCAAATATTCACTGTGTATACTTACTCTTAGCTCTAGTTTTGCAAGCTGATGATACCTGGTCATAATTTGTTGAATTATATTCTTCATTTTCTGTATATAACCGAAAAATGTAGTATGTTCCTGAAATAAACAATAATTCAAAAGTTCCACTCAGAAGAATTTATATCTAAAATCATGAAAAAACAACAACAAAGTATTATAACTTATCTAAATAACTATTAATATAAAAAACGTTTACAATATATCATCCATGACAGTATGTTGATAATGTCATAGTTACCTGGTTGTAGATTTCCAACCACTTTTTGTGTTTCAGTTCCTATAGTTTTATCACTGAGCTGAAAATCGTTACTTGTTTTCAATACTATAATATGATATCTCACTAAATCACCATTAGGTAGAGAAGGTTCATCCCAATCAAGTGTTATAGCACTGTCTGTTGGAGATTTACAAACACAATTACGTGGTGCCTCTGGAACTGTAATTTAAAAAAACGAAATTTTGAAAATATTGTTTATTTCCGAAACAACAGTTCTCTTGTAAGGGATTACTATTACAGTATCCTCTAACAATAGAATGCTTTTCTAATAGAAAATTTAAATGGTATCTTTGCTTGTTCGTGCAAATGCAAATTTAGTTATATCCAATTTAACCTCAAGATAATGTAATGAAAAGGCATGACAAAGAACAATTACCTTGGACTTTTGTTTTTATTGGAGAAACCTTTG
>NW_026853362.1:0-36565 GCF_026571515.1 Ruditapes philippinarum
TAATTTAGTATTCAACTGTGTAACGCTTGCATATGTTTTAAAGAATATTATCCATAAAATATATAAATTTGATAACTTTATTCAGTATTTCAATATTCAAAATTTAATGTAAAAAGGGAAAATTTTTATTGAAGAGGAGAATCTCAAGTCATGCTGTGTATTGGTATTTCTGAGAGGGACTGTTTTCATTATACCACTGTTAAGAGGGCCTCATGGTAAATAACAAAGAACAGTCAATTTTGCAGATTATAAGTATGCATTGAAATTCCTTGGTTTTCTCAAAATGCATGTTAGACATAAGCCTGGGACTCATCAGGCGTTGGCACTCAGGCTAGTTAGTCGTATAGATAAATGACCATAATTTTTGTATAATCAAATATACAAAAAAATCATAATGGCATAAATGCATATTATATATTATTGTCTCTAAAGCGGAATTTTCTATATTTATCCATTTATCCACATTTCTTCCCATTCTGCATAATAATATAAAACTTAAGAGGCAATTCTTCATGTTCAAGATTGAAAGAGAATATTAATTCATTGATTTTAAAACAATCCATACACTGTGATATTATGTTTTTCAGCATACTTTTTAACGAATAAATAATTAAAATTTTTCCATGAAATAAATAAAATTGACAACTTTATTCAAGATTTCTATATTAAAAATTGAATGTATAAAGGGGATGCTTTTATACAAGAGGAAAGTCTCAAGTCATGTTGTGTATTGGTACTTTTCTGAGAGCAACTGTTTTCATTACACTGGTCTCCTGCTGATAAGAGGACCTCAGGGTAAATAACAAAAATGCAGATGTATGCAATATTAATTTAAAATTTCCTGTTTTTTCTCTCCAAAATGCATGTGAGACAAGATAAATGACTATAATTGTTGTATAATCAAATGTAAAAAATAATCATAATGGCATAAACGCATGTTAGATATTTTTGTCATTATTGTCTTTGAAGTGGAATTTTCCAATCTTATCTTAAAAACTGGTTTAAAATCAATATCAATGTTAACTATTCTATAAAGACCTCATATCAATATTTATTCACATTTCTTGCAATTCTGCATTAAAATTTGCAGCATCTTTTAGTTTCTGAACTGGGAAATGTTATTTTTTTTCTATTATTGATTTGACAAATTTGCCTTGTCAGTTTTAACACATTTAGAAGATAATATATTTTAAAGAAAATATTTAAATACATGATTATAAAACTTTTGCAACTATCTTTTCACATAAATGCAGATCTGTTTTTAAAAAATAAAATATCATACATGAGCAGAAAAAGTCCTGCTGTGTATTGGTGTTTTAATATAGACACTGCTGATAAGAGAGCTCCTCAGGGCAAAAGGCAGATGATAAATATAAATAGGCAATGTAAATTCTGCATTCTCTGGATGTTGGTGCAAATAACTTTCATTACAAGTAGTACAAAAAGAAAACTGAAATATTTTTGCATTTTATAATAAACTCATAAAAATAATCATATTTCATAATTATGTTAACAATGCATGAAAAAAAAGATTGGTGTCGTCATTGAAAAGATTTTCTAATCTTTTTGTTAATATCCATGTCAGTTAAAGTATACTAGTGTCCCACAGGTACATATCAATACTTAATCCAACATATCAATACCTCATCCACATTTCATACATACCACCATTATATACAAGTAGAGATTTTTGATGCTAAAGCATCAAGTCGCCGGATATCGACTGTATTATCATAAATATAAAAAAAAATCAGTTTAATTAATGGTTCAGGTATAAAGAAAAGAGGAACAATTTATGTTGAGTAACTGTTTATTCACAATAAAACATCATATATGAAGCCAACGTGCTTAGCAATAATTGTCAAGGAAACTTGGCTATGATTATTAAGCAAGTATTTCCCGTACGTTAGTTTACGTAAACTTATTATGATTTATTGCAAAGAATTTTTATTGATAGTATAGATCTCGATATTAAATGAATTTAAAATGCTCGATGGCAACAGGTGGTTTAAGTATTAGGAAACGAAGTTGTGACCTATAGGTAGGCCAAATTTCGAATCTTTGAAAATCCCTTTTGCAGTTTTCATAAAACTATTTTTTTGCGCCATCGAAAAAAATAATTATTTAGTTTTGAAATCAACTTATTCCTGTCGTTATATACATACGATATAGTAAAACGTTTAATTCCTTTCAGTTACCAAAAGATATTTTATTTAGTTTTCTTTATTATGTACTTATCTATACGATCCGTCGTACCGTTTTTGGTAACCTGCGCGACGGAAATCGGACGGAATATAACGAAGACGGGACGATTACCAATTTTTAATTTCAATAAATGTGCCTCTTTAGCATAAATCTATTTTGTGATGTTCAAAAAAAACCTAAACTAAAGGCTATTGAACGTTGACAGAAAGGCAAAATTTTAACCCTTTACCAAGATAAAATGAAAAGGTTTTTGAAAATTTATTTAATTTCTTTAATGTGCTAATCCTTTCTAATGAAATAAAATATGAAACTGATTAATGAAAGATAACTTTGTAATTATTTATACATTTTGCATCTAATTAGCCGCCATACCCGTTTTCGTTTATCAGCAATCTGTTACTATTTATAGATTCTATAACACTAAACATAACAACGTGTAGTCACGTGATTCTTACAAATAGAACAGGGGGAAATCTGTTTATAAATGATAAAAAACGAAATATAATAGGTGTCATAAGATACAAACAACCAGATAATTTAAATGTGTCATTTTAAATATCATTCATGATTTATCAATTATAAAATAGCAACGCTTGACACTTAGAAAAAAGTAAAAGTATCCCCTAAATTCAATGACTGGTCCATAAGGATACGTTATTAATTCATTTTATGAAAATTGTAATGTTGCTTTTTAAGATGTCAATATTTGTATATTTCATTTCATTTAGCAACGTTAATTTATATTTTTGATTTTTTAAGATTATGAAAAATAATTGTGGTCCTTAATTGTTCAGTAATTGATTTGCTTTTATTTTCAGATTTTAAGGCCTTCTCCTACCATAGATATAATATTAAACTGTCACCAATATAGTCGCCGGTTTCTACCGGCGACTAATAAATATTTATTTTCAGAATAATATACATGTATATCATTTATATTAATCTTAAGTAAATCTCAGTTTGAGAAGGTAAGACAGATTATAAATGAGATAAAATTGACAAAAATTTTAGCCAATTATAAACATATTTATTCTTTAATGTATTTTAATGCTTAAAATCATTACCTTTAACTAAAACAACCAAATATAACTTATTGGTATAATTTGCCTCCCCCACCCAAAAAAAAAGACTGAAATTTGTTTTATTAGCATTTCAATGTTTCATATTTTATTACAAGATTATAATAAAGTAAATCATATTAAATATCAATTAATTTTGTTTATTTATGCACTTATCAACATTAAATTTATAATTATTTATATTTACTTATTCTAACAATTAAGTATTAAAGTACAAAATCTGTAAAATTAATGACTATGAAAAATTATTGTTCTTATACTTTATGCCATATTTTACAAAATCCAATATTCACAACTTCAAATTTATTATGAAAAAACTATTATACAGATAATATATTTTTTATCTTCTTTTTGTAAAATAAAATTTCTATTCTTTTTGAAAAAAGGAAACTTTTTTAATACATAAAAAATGGTTCTGGTGAAACTACAAAGTAAAACTATGGGGCCCTTGTAGTGCACTAATAGTCCCTTTTGTAGGCACAAATTTATGCACACTATGCACCCCTTTAGGGGCCATTTTGGGGTGAAACCTTTAGGGGAACTCAACTGAAAATTTTAACAAAGATAAAAAAAAGATCAAAAAGGGAAAAGGGGGGCGTTCATAAACGCACCCCATACAAACCCCAGCAACAAAAACCATGGCAAGGACCCCAGGCGGACCCAAAAAAAAAACCAGGTCCCAATAAAACCAAACAGCATGATAAAAAATAGATAAATTTTATTCAAACGGGGAATATAAAAAACAAAATTTTTGTAACAATTCTAAAATATTAAAATAAAGTGTAGGCCATATCATTTCATTTCAAATCACTTTTTTACGTATGTTGTTAGAAAGCATCATGAAACCAAAATACAAGCCCTCTGCCGAAAATGCACCACAACCTGACAAAGTTTTTATTGCACTGGAAACTTTGATAGTTAATGTCGGAGCAACATATTTGAATGATTTTATCACCAAGTTAGAACTGATTATTTCATTTATTTGTGTATATGTTTCTCTTGTATTTATGCTAATGCACCAGCTGAGTGTTTCTGATAAACATCTCGAATCTTGAAAAAAATATTGAAAAATTAGTCCCTGACAGGTGAAATGCTGTTGAGTCTATAGGAGCATACAAGTGGGTGATGGAAATTTGACAACGTCCTGCGTAGAGGTTTTCTACAAACTTCATTCACGAGAAGCAGACTTGTCTGACTACCGACTAGATGATTCTGTTTTAAAAAATATTTATTTTACATAGTCTGACTGAATTTATCACATAGACAGTAAATCAACTTAAGTAAGTCAAATAAAATGAAAATATTTGCCTCATCATTTCTGCAACACTGAAAAGCTATTCATAGATCATGCTGTAATGTATCACAACAAGTATACCTGCTGAGTATTAATCAGTAGTTTATTGTCGGTGTCCACAAAAGCAATAAGATTTGATCTAATGTCCTACACCTTTATCAAAGAGTAAATGCATGTTAGTTTTTTTACTTTAGCTACTATTAGTGTATAAGAAGGTAGTGTGCACGGAAATGGAACACAATCTATAATGTCTCATCCTTTAGATATTGCAAGAGGAATTATAAGGTAACTACTACATCTAAAATCCTAAAGAAAAAAATCTAATATTGAGTAGATTGAATCGAAACAACAAATTAAGGGCCGTTAATGTGTATTTACGGAGGCCGTTAATGTGTATTTACGGAGAGAACGCACACTAAGAAACGTAACATTGGTCTAATTCGTTAATAAAAGTCTCAATGATACATTAATACATGTATATATTCAGTGCTTACTTGTCGTGCAGCCTATTTCTGTTCTAAATTGTTAAAACAAGCATTACATTTTATTCATTGCATACAAATCCAATTTACATTATTTCGCTTTGTATTAGATGATTATAACATTCTGCAAACATTCGTTATATAAGAAATGACCTGTTTTGGGGCACCATATTGATTTATACTCTAGAGAAATCAGCTAACAGTCTATGATCAGATTCTATAACTAATTGAACGTTTACATTTATGTGTGTGCAATTTATTCCACTTTTTCATGTTTTATCGTTTTTTATCTCCAACGCCAGTCGTGAGACTGATTTAACTCTATATTTGCCTACAGCCTAGTCCAAATAATTGTACTCTACGGTAAATATCGTTATAATTATGCTAGGCGCTATCCAGTGTCCGAGCACCAACAAGACACCCGGCTAACTTTTGAAAATACTTTGTTCTTTGCCTATGTAATGCCAAAGAAAATTTTATTGGGGCAAGAAAACAAATTGCAAAACGGGTACTGTCAATGATTTATACATTTTGTTGTTCTTTTAATATTTCTAATCATTAAAGTGTAAAAACTGAGAAAATACCTCAGAAAAATCGAATTCTCACAGCAGTTTTGGTGGCTGCCGGAGACATATAAGAACAGACTATAAAATTACCATATCTAAAATGAGTCTGCGTTTGAAGTCTGATTATCGAAACTAAACTGTCACTTAGCTTATCAAAACTTATACATTTCTAGATATAAATAATAAATAACACTTTCTAAAAGCTAGCCTTGGCTAAAGAGAGGTCATAATAACACCATCATGCGTGCGTATTATTAAAAGTTTTGATCACTTATACATCCACTTACATAATTTATATAATTGGGCTTCGGCAATGTGTAGAATTAGCCCACTGGCAAAAGAATAACAAACCACCAAACTTCCATTCCAATAAGTAAACAATAAGAGTATTTGGTTATGAACAATACATATATAAACAGATAGTTATGTAAATTTAGATATTTAAGTGTAAAATTAGGATAATTTCTTAAATTACTAAGAGTAGATTGTTAATATAGTGCTAGTGAATTAATTTAAATATATTGACTGCAAGACAAACAGAGTTTACAAACTGGTATTGTTTTGCGCATTCAGTGTTGTATTACGCTGTTTTAGTACACTGTAAAACTGAAAGATTTTACATAACGCATATTTACTCTTCCTTGAGACTTATATTTCTATTTCAACCGAAACAATCTGGACTGATTCGCTTTTCAACTGAAAACGAGCAGAAAATGAGCAGATGTTGAATAACCTTTTATCAACGATTTTTATCATCAAAAGATGTTTAATTTGCCTGTTTGTAATTTCAATTCATCTTAGATATACTAAGATAAATCTAAACAGCACGTCTTTTGGTTTCAAAATTCGAGTGTAAGTCATATGTACTTGCATCTACTACATGAAAGAAAGTTTGAATGTTTTCAAAATATGTTCAGGAATAAACCTGGTTTTCCAAACGGAAACAAACTGGCAATAAGATTGATGTATGTTACAGATGGGTGGATGTGCGGACTAATGGGCGGGTTATATAGTCAATTAAGATCATCTGATAAAATTATTAAACATGCAGAAAAAGGAAAGACTTATCATTCAGACTTGAAATAATAATTAGTAAAATATGTAGAGCTTTAAAAATTGCATTTAATTATTTCAGTCAAGCAAACTTATGCTGTTAATCTGTGTCTAGTTTTATCTTGTCTTTAAAGCAGCACGCTTCCAGATTCATCCTTATGTTCACGAAAATTTTGAAAATGTATTTCAAAGTACAATATTTGTGACGTGAACGGAGAAAGTAATTGACACATTGTATATCGGTACTTATAATCCACGTTAATTACCAAAAAGAGGTCAAAATATGCAAAATAGACCCTACTGCGTTAGTAACGCAGTAGAAATATGGTGATAAATACTGCAAAAATCAGTCATTAATTGCACATATGATACCGGTATAAACTATCACTTGAATCATTTATCCGTTTACTTTTTCCCTTAAAATCTTCTAAAAATTTTACCATTTTTAAAATGGTATATTTGGCTAATAAGAGGCATGGCAGCTTTTTAAGACCTTTAATTATTGGAGATGAAAGGGTTTGGTGTTAGTGTTGTAATTTTAATTGCACAATGCATTAAAGAAAATATCAGTGACAAATATTTCTTTTATATCAGAATTATATTGTTTTTTTGTAAAATTTAAATCTGTTTGCCAAAATTCATGGGCCAGATTTAAAGAGGGTAAAAATATAAACGTTACCTACTTGTATAAATTTAAGTTTTCAGGAAATTAACCCCGGTAAAGTAATTAAATTTAAAGAAATCTTTGGGCGTTGTATGAAAGGTTGACTCATTGTAAAGAATTCTAGAAAGCGAGAGAGCCAGGTCGCAAGTTTACATAATAATTTTGAATAATTTTGTTCTTTTTTAGGATCTATTCAATTCAAAACATAAAAGAAATCCCTAACAATTCTATTTTTATAGTTCTATGGTGGTTTTTGTACAACTTGTAAAAAGATAATACATTGTTTGTATATATAAACGATCACTTCCAGGTTTCAGAATGATTTCGATTCGGTATTTTACTGGGCACCACCTAATCAAACGATCGAAAACAAAACATGCAGTTTGCGCACTGTCTGGTCACAATGTCATTTAAATTCAATCTCTTTGAAAGTGTTCCACAACTGAAACTCGTTCGATTCAATGCAAACTAATTAGTCACCCGCGGCCATTATATTTATAAAAAAAACTTTTTTTTTTTTTTTTTTTGTTTATCTTTGCCTTCTCTGGCAAAGAATTGTATATATTATGTAATTACTTGCTATGGCGGTCTCCATTTTCAATTTAATCAACGGCATTATACAAAAAAGCTTAATTTAAAAGAAAATCTCTCATCTTTCTCATCATAATTAATGAATATTAAACATTTTCATTACATTATTCATATGTCATGATACTGATGGAAAGGCATACATCAGATACGCATTTACATTACATGTACAAACGGTTGTGTAGTTATGGTCAAAGACAGTCAGTGCCTTTTTAACGCCAGGTCAGAATGAAATAAAAAAATAGATGACATACGGTTATGTAACAGTTAAAATTATAGTATTTGACAATAATTTTTATTTGTGCTTGTGTTCAGACTCGATCGAATAATGTTAGCATAAATCTGAAAGTCTATGCATTTGCAAAAGTCACAAGTAGTCCGTCTACATAAATTAAGGGGCGCATTCACATAAATAAAAAGATCTTTTATGCATATTATGCAGAAAAAATGTAAACAATCAAAATTTCCAGTCAGCTTTATGGAATGATTGAAATAAATGCACATCAATTTGTTTTGTTTTAATTGTTTTTTATACAATTATGCAGGAGTCAACAAACTTCTTTGTAAACAAACCATTAGGTCAAGGAGGTTATTTTTATAAGAATGTTAATATCTGAATCAGAAATGACACAGTTTGCACCAAATTTCTAACCCGCTGGTTAAATTCATTTCCATATTTAAAATAAGCGATCTTTACTAACTGTGTTTTTGAGTCATACGAAGATAATACGTTTACTCGTTATTATTTGGTAAATCAATTGCGTTTATATATGTCTACTTGGTTAATCTTGTAATGGACTGAGCTGGTATTTTTAGAACTGACGAACATTCTGTTTATCTTGCTCGGATTGTTTGTATTTATACACCTCTACACACTACCACAAACTTCAAGAACATGTCGTACACATTATCGAAAACATTCAAAAATTATTTCTTTATTCAGGTTTATATGTAACTTACTCAGAGTCTTTGTTATGATGCTTGTTGCCAAAAGAGAAAATGTGTTGATTGTAAATAAACAGGGTTAATGGCTGTCATGTCAAGATGACAAAAGAATTTTACTATTTGGGGCTCAAACAAATTCAGCGCATTCAGTGCCTTGATTTTTACTGGTATCATTGTAAAACGCCGTTGTATGCATTATAAGCGTTATGCACCATATCAACCATATATTGCATGTTATTCATTATATTTACACCAAACGATATCACTAAACAACGAAGAAAAAATACCCTACACGAGCGGTTTGTACTGTTAAAAATGAAATGATTAATTTAATGTAAAGAAAGTCACATTTATATCTTTTGTGAACTTGGTTTGAAAGTTTCGTAAGCTTTAAAATTTAGCACTAATTTATCTTCTGTGTATATAGCTTTATCTTATAAAATGTTTTTTTACAATATTTATAAAAGTTCTCTTCGAAAATCACCCTCTGATGAATTACTTAAACTGTGTTAATTGAGGAACTATCTCTTTTTGCTATCATTATGCCAATCTGACCCTCTCTTGACCCTAGTTTGTACCGTACAGCCTATCCCTATCACTATCCTTCGTTTCCACGATTCACCAGCAATTTTCTTTTAAAATAAACGAATAGTCAAGTTAAAAACAATTACGTTTTCAGATATTTTACAGATATTAATATTTCTTATCATTTATTTCGTTTTATTTTATTTCAAAGTTTCAAAATATTTAGGTATTTACAATGAATCATACTTTACTTAGTTAAAAACAATTACTTTTTCAGATATTTTACAGATCGTCGTGCTAGTATAATAAGGTCCTAAGTGCCATTATGTAACATTGCGGGAAATCGAGCTTAAAAATTTAGTAAAGAGAAAAATGTTACTGGACCATGTAATGATGGAGATTTTTTGAATGAATCATTAATATGTTCTATCATAACTTGCAAACAAAGATTTTACACGATATCTTTAGAGATATTTTCTAAAACCGGATATTTCATTTTGAGATAGAGCTTTTTGCTTATTTGTACTTGCCGGAAGCTTAGAATTATGTTGCACCCGGAGATAGAGCGTATTAAAACTGCCAAGGATAGTATGAACTAGGATATAGGATATTTTAAAACTAATAAATATGTTCAATTCTAATGAAAGCAAATAGGATTATTATGGTATTTGTATAAACAAACTTAAAATTCTGGTCAATAATTGTATTTTTATCTTTCAGATACACATTTTGATATAACTTGTGACAAAGAAATAAATTTGAATAAATTATTTCACCTGTTGGCATCAGTAACATACAAGTTTTGTAATAGATCGCAATAAACTACTTGTATTTTACCTGCAATGTGAATTTTTTACAAAACTGAAACAAAAGATTTCAACACAATCACTTTATTATTTATCATATAACAATAACTAGAATCTATTATGCAATAGTTTTTCCAGCCTAAACAAATTCTGCAATGTTAACGAACAAAAACACTTAATTCACTTAGTTACAGACAAAAACTGAATATAAAATCAACTCTCTGATAAAATGGAAATTTTAACATGTTTATCTGTCACTTTGTCTTGAATAAGTTCTTGATTTTATCTCTCTCTGTTAAAAAGACCAAAATGTTGAAAAAAATGCCCTCGATAGATTTACAAAAAATAACAATAAAAATGCAACAACTCCTGTCACAATTTAAAAGGCAGCACATACTACAAAAACATAATAATAGATTGGAGGATTTGCAAAAACTTCTTTCAGCTGAAAAAAAACTTTACTCATTTTGAAAACTATGAAAGGAACAGTCAATGTAAGCATTTGCAATAAGTTCTTTAAACTATATGTGATCCTCCTTTTCTGCCATAAAACAAAGTTTTAAAGGAACTTGATGGTTCACCTGATTTTGCATGAGAAAAAAGATATACTAGTAATTGACAGTAGTTGATGTTTAAATCTAATCGCAGGAAAATCGAAATCGTTTAAGTTTCTGCAATGTGAGACATTAAGTTTTATTCTAGATGTGACAATTATTAAATTGGACTGTCTGAAATATCTAACCAATATGTTGATATACAGTGACTGAGCGAACTTAAATCATTGGTAAAGTTTAAATGTTGGAAAGATGAATATTCATTGAATTAAAAATAGTTTAAGCCCACGAGCATTTTGGAAAATATTGTGGATGCCTCTATCGTTTAGGCTAAATGGAAAAGAAAATTCAAAATTTCTCATAAAAGGCAGAAACATTTAATGCGCAGTTGTGGAGTCTTTTACATGTTGGTGAAACACTGTCAAGTAAAAAATCACAAAATAAACACTAGTATATGCTCTTGCATCTGCATTCAATTAACTCTGCAATAATTAAAGTATCTTAAACTACAACAACAGTTGGTTATATAGACGACAGTATATCAAACCAAGAAAGAACAACTATCTCCGAAATTCAAACATCCGAATATATCCATTGTTCAAAAGTAATATTTTATAAAATTTATAACGACTTTTTTCACGATACCTTATTATTTTTTTTGATAGCTCAAATAGATGATTAAAAATGTTTCAGAATAAGTACATTAGCCTTAAACAACACCACCTTCTATTTATTGCGATGTTTTTGAAAATATTAAAACAAAATAAAAATTTTCTCTTTAGAATTACAATACACTATCTCCAGGAGTAGTGTTTATAACCGTTTATATTTTAAAGGCGGTAACCATATATAATGGCATTATCTCTTTTAAAAGAATTAAAGGTTTTTCTTTGACTTACTGGCAATATTTCCAAGCAATTTATCAAATATGATACTATAAAACTAACTTACTTCTGGCAGCCAGTTTAAGCAATGGTGTCAATGCTTTTTGACAAAGCAAAATCTGTCACATGACCTCGCACACAATCACTGATTGGCTCATGGACATAGAGCAACATAATAATTAATTCAACTATTATTTTCGAAAATGGAAAATGATATACATGCTATTATATCAAGCAGGGTAACCTCATGCATAAATGAAACCACCTGGAGATAGATCTTTTAATTCTGAATCCAGTGGTATATCATACTCAATTTTCATGAAAATGGAGATAGGACCTTATAATACTAGCACGACGAGATATTAATATTTCTAATTATTTATTTCGTTTTTATTTTATTTCAAAGTTTCAAAATATTTAGGCATTAACAATGAATCCTGCTTTATCTAAGCATTTAAAGTTTGACAACAAGGTATTTTATCTTCAACACTTATTGAAGCGCTTGGCTCAATTAAGAATAAAACGTTACCTTAATTATACATTATAAATGTTATAATGTATAACATAAAAAATATTATGGTGGCTGATTTGTGTCAAATATAAGACCTTTATTTTATGAATTTTCAGGAAAAAAATACACCTTTCATTGTGTTTAGAAAAGCACCTTATTGTTAACACGGACTAGCTACAAAATTAGTTAAAGCTGATTATGATGCTGGTTCTTCGGGAGCGTAAATGGGAATTTTATTGGCTTGATGTAACACCCTGATTAAATGGCTGATTTTTACCAGTTCAATATAATAGATTCTGACTGGCTGACATGATCAAGGGGTGTGAACATTTGTTTATTACTACAAATAATTAACAAGTTAGTGTTGATGCTGCACATCAAAGACGTCGCCAAATGATGTTAACTTTCACAGGTAATGTACAAAATCAGCCTTGACAATTGTTCTCTATTACAGTTGAATATCCGAAGCACTAATCAATTTTTCTCCATGTTCTTGGTGTGTGCTCGTTGTTAATAATAATAATTCAGTTGCATTTTTGTGAAAAAGTAGAATCTAATGTAGTAATGCCATGTTTGAAATTCTGAAATATTTGTCTGTTGCGACAAAGATTGAAAGGTCTGGTCGAAGCAAAAAAAAAGTGGATAACAACTTAAAATCAAAGCAGAAAAGGGTGCTGAATTTGTTTGGGTCTCAGAATGTCAGACAAGTGAAAGTTGTGAGATTATAAACCAATGTGTTTTTGTATAGTGCCCTCAATGCTGTTTCCAGTGTTATAACTGTGGTAAACTGGCTATAAGGCTTATTACAACACTGATATTCAATTCAATGTTTAATTGGTTCAAACAATTAAAAAAATGCGTTGCCTTAGCTGGGATTTGGACTCTAGACCCCTCGCATTCTAATCGAGCGGTGTAACCCCTCGACTACGCATTGTTTACTTGTTTATAAAAGATTAAACCAAAATGATTAAACGCAAGATTCATATTTTGCCTGGAATTTACGTACACAATTTCTAAATGTAAAAAAATCGAGGCAAAGGAAAACAGAATCCTTGAAAATAAACTAATGCAAACATTTGTGCTACATTTTAAAATAAACGTACATTTTTATCAGTTAATCTGTTTTATATCTTAAATGTTATATATTTTCATGAATAAGCACACGTTTTGCCAGTTTTGTAAAGTATATTTTCGTTGTACCCGAAACGCCGAAAAAATCCATTGTGTATTTTAGTCAAACCCCTTGTTCGCTGTCCGAATTTGGTTCCCGTCATTAGAATATAGACTGTCTCATTGGTACGTTAATTATCACGTAAACAAAATTAGAAAAATGATAAACAGAATATGATATACACAGATGGCACTATCACTTCAGTTAAACGTTTATTTTAATTCCTTAGGCCTCGGTGACATGCTGTACATCATTAAAGCTATTCTTATTAGAAAAATTGAAAACAGTGTGATTTGTTAAAACAAAAATATAAACAAAAGCACGACTAACATTTTCCCCCATTTCTGAATATACGAATGCATATCTACTAGATGCCCTAATGAATTGACGACAGATTAATCCTTGAATTTGTGCAATGAATGGTTTGCTGGGAACTCCAAGCTGCCAAGCTAAGGTTTTAATCAGAACAGGAAATTCACAACTTCCTGAAGTGTTTGATGTGGTTAAAATCCTTTATGAAGGAGATTGCATAAATATTGGCCGTCAGTTCCTATAAAATTGTTTCACAGTTTTTCAATCAATGAACCCATTCTTGAGGTTTTTTTTCACTTTCAATTAATTAGAGAAGGAAACAGATACCCACAAATAATTGATTTGTGTGTAACTCTTTTTTCTGGCAATAGTTTCAGTGGAAAAAATGTGTTGCATGGGCCTTCTATACTGCATATAAAATTTTGGCTCATTTGAACCACCAATGAAAGATTTGAATATGTTTTAATACAACAGTAGACTTTTTCATATTTTGTTATCATAAAAGAAACTTGCAAACTATTATTTAAATACAACTTCATTTTGGCATGCAACACTTCAGACATGAAGAGAAAAATTCAGGCATGTTATGGCAAGTCACTCCTGTACTCCCTAGTGTATTTCAAAAAAGGTTTAAAAAAAAACAAATATCTGCATTCACATATTAATGTTGTATGCAGCGTTTTATTAAAGATCGTGCTATTTCTTGTTGACTTCAATGAAAATTTAAAACATCATTATAATTATCATTACATCTTACAAATTCAAAGTGAGACTTTATGTAGGAAAGTATACGATTATGTTATGAACGTTTTATTTTGAAATTTAAAATGCGAAACAAAAAACAGTAAAGTTATATTAGTGACACAAATAAATTATAAATCAGTTTTCAGGTTTTATGTGCGAAATTCAGTTTAGTTGATACATTAATTTGTTCATGAAATTGTTAAAATTATTCAGAAAATTGCATGCCATTGTTAACTTTTAATATGTGATTATGTATAATTGTTAACATACATTTGTTATGATTCACGACATAACACACGTGATTCTCTTTAAAATATTATGCTTCACATACATCAGACACGATGTTATTGGTATTTGTTTCAAATCAAGCAGATCTTTTTGAATATTTAATACTTATTTATTGAACTTTAATAGAAATATTCAGGTTAGATAATTTCACCGAAATTTTTATTGTATTTACTCATTATATTCGCATTTCTACGGCTGCGTTTTTATTGACGCTATATGTTATAAACGGAAAAAATGTCGTACATTCTTGATAATCAGGGAACTTATAATATGTAATGTGATTATGGATAGACAGAATGGAAATAAAAAAAAGTGGATTTGTTTAAATCTTTTCCTTTTCCAATGCATTGTGTAATAGCCAGGATAAATGCTACGTACTTATTATTTCCATACTTTTTGTATAATAAACTTACTCGATCAGTCAGTATGTCAGTATATTTGGTAACTTAATTAATATATCGATACAAGAAGCTTTAAATTGACAGAAAATTAAACAAATTTCAATCTAAATTAATTCTGGACCATTGTCTCAGTCTACGAAAAATGGCGGTTTTCGAAGACATCTTAGCGTGGAACTGATAACAATCTCTGATTGGCTTATCTCTGTAACCCCTGCCAGTTTGAGTGACAGGCGGCGTAGTGTCCATTCTAATCGCCGATTGGCTATCTGCTTATCGATGCACCGATTTGATAGACAGCTAGCGTCTGGTCAATTATTCGATCATCTACAGTAGGCGGAACGTCGTAAATTAATTAGCTACTGGCGGGGGTCAATTACGCCACGCGCCCACACAGTAGTCAAGTCGATCTTTATTATCAAAGGTGTTTATTGATCAATCTTAGATGAAAATAGGTTTTTGTTTTGCCTTTATGCTTGAACATCATTCATCCTAGTCCCAGTACTGATAAATACTTTGTAAAGATAATTTATCCATAAAAAAGATATATTGACAAATATTTTTTTAAAATAATATCTGTCAACACTGATATAGACATCGATATTTAATGTCCAATTTGCTTTCTCTTCTGCATTTTATTTTTTTATTTAGTTTTCAGAGATAAAATGTATATTAATTACGCTAAAAGTACTTGCTCTGAAATAATTCCTACTATATTATACAGTGAGCGCATTTTAAATAAATGATTTTTATTTATATTAATAACTACATTATATGTTTACCTCAAATAAGTTATTGGCACACTGTCGTACATATACTCGTTATATAGTTCAATACCAAAGAACATTTTTTTCTGGAACGTTTTCATATGGGCACATTCTGATAGTAATACCGTTATCTAAACCACGTGCTATGGAACTGGCCTAAATAGGTCTCCAGGTATTGATATCTTTATGTTTATACTTTTACAAATATTTTTAGATAAAGTTGCAGTGCAGATAACAACTTGTCCATCGATATACAGATTGTGTCCCTTTCTTTCAATTAAATATATAAAAAAATGATAAACCGATAACCGATAAAAAGGGCGATATGAAATTCAGCAGTCAGCATTTTGGCTTATTGTAAATCCAATAATCGGACGAAAGTTTTTAGAAGCCGAAATAAATGTGGTGACTAAATTATTTATTTGTTAATGTCAAAACAACAAAACCAGTGAATATCTTATTTTCTATATTTTTGTCGTTTACGTGAATGGCTAAAATTTATTCTATATATTGAATATAATATCACAATAGAAGTTTGTTCTAAAATTCAATACGAACATTGCTTTATTTTTTAATGTTTTGTAGGATTATATATGCCTACAAAATGGATGTCATGAATTTATTTTAAGTATACCAATCATTTCAGTTTTAATTGTTATTCAATTTATTTTGCTTCGACCAGACCTTTCAATTTTTGTCGCAACAAACAAATATTTCAGATTTTCAGACATGGCATTAATTTTTGAATATATGCATTAAAAATTTAGTATATATATGGTCTTCTTTTTGACAAAACTATGCGATTTTCTAAATAACGAGCAGAAAAAAAGAAAAAAAATGATTAGTGCTTTGAATATTCAACTGAAATAGGGAGCAATTGTCAAGGCTGATTTTGTACATAACCGTTGTTTGTTCGGCGTCTTTGATGTGCAACATCACCATTAAATTTGTTTGCATTTAAGACACAGTTTGTCAAAAAATCAAAATGGAGCGAACGCTTGCTTCAATTCAGCGATCTTTTATTTAAAGAAAAAAATAGATTTAATGAATAAACGTAAAAGGTATATTAAAAAGTAAGTCAAAGCTAGATAAAAAATTATGATAATTTGGATTTATTGGTTATTATTTTGATAATTAATGATCCAAAAATACTTACAGTTATTATCTAACTTCTTTCTTTTATTTGTATAACAATAATGTGAAAAATTACTACTTGAACACTCAGTGAAAGACACCAAAAGCCAGTGCTCAAAATTCAAGAAATGCAGTGCAGTATTTCAAAATTTTCTGAGGGGGCATGCCCTGCCGCCCCCTAATATGCCTGTGACATCAAATATTATTACATGTATTATGAACCCTAGCCCTGTTCTCTGAACTTCAGTTTTTAATATAAGCCGCTCATAATTATTTCCAAAATTAAAGGGAGCTTATCAGGACATAAGATCAATAAAATGAAGCGTGCGTGATTTAGTGCCCTTATACCCTATTTTTAGAACAATCTAAAAGGGATAACCAATTATCGGGATAGACAAAGGGAAGCAACCTG
Organism: Ruditapes philippinarum; assembly: GCF_026571515.1. Lineage (NCBI taxonomy): Eukaryota > Metazoa > Mollusca > Bivalvia > Venerida > Veneridae > Ruditapes > Ruditapes philippinarum. The sequence continues at coordinate 17,383 of NW_026853362.1, forward strand.
TAGATCTTAAATATGTAACTTAATTCAGTTATAAAAATGATAACTGCTTTAAGTTACACCCCTGACTGAAAAGAAGATACTTAACTAATTATAACAATGAAATTGGTTTTATAGCTTGACAATTACACAACTATTATTGACAATTGTTAGATCTATGTTCTGTCCGAAATCTGCACTATCCGAAATTTCTGTACTAAAATATTTCGAAAAGAAAAGTAGGAAACATTATAGAATGTTGTAAGAATCATTTGGTAATCTGGCTACAGATGTGACAGGAGTTATATTAAACACATATATACGTCGGTTGTACTAAAATGAAAGTAATATAACTAACCATAGCTTCTTCGTGGAAATTATCCAGAGATTAAACTGGAAGTGATAGTTGCGTCCCTGTAATGTTAAATAGGATCAGCACTGTACATAAACATGTACGCGGAAAACCTACGTTAGTTGAAAACTTCAATTGTTAAAATATTTGTGTTTGAAAGTTCCTATCGGGAATTTTGCAAAAATGGCCGCCATTTTTTAAGATCTTTAGCCTACTTACGACTGGTCTGAAGCAGCCTTAAAGTTACGACGTAAATCTACGACGTCTTAGCTACGACCATGTTGATAAAACGCGACGTAGACGTAAGATAGGTCGTGCGACCAAATCTTAGCTACGACCGGGCGTACGACCGTTGATAAAACGGCACCCTGGTATGTAAGTGGCAAATTCATTGACTTTTGTGCTGTCCCATTTTGGCATTTGGTTTAAATTTCTATGACAGTTTTCAATTTTGTGCTTCATGTTGATGGTACATTCTAGCATAGCATGCACATCAGAAAATAAGGTATCTAATTCTTTGATATCAAAATATTGTAAAAGGGTATAACCATCTAGTGATAATATAGTATAGTCTATTACTGAGGTATCTTTAAAGGTCATTTTGCCAATATTTTTGTCATTTCCAAACCTTCGCTTTATTATGATTAAATTATTGTTTTTAAATATATCTATGATTTTGTAAGATAGCAAATAATTAAACACTTGGCAAGCATTTTAAGTGTTGCATCTCATAGGGTTAACTTCCAGTAGAGTTTTGAGTATTCGAGAGTTGGATTTGAACAATAAGAGAACAAATTCGTAGCTAGCTAGGGGAAAACAAATTAAAATTTTAATATTTTTTTAATGTGTGGATATACATTTATAACGAATATAAAAGTATTTTAGGAACATACTTGAAATTTCAAAAGGAATTTAGATTGACAAAACTCTTCAATTAAGGTAGTTGGAGAAATTTCCAAATATTAGAATGGAGGAGGGGTGTCGTTATTAGAGAATTCTAGAGTAAATGGACGCTCTTCTAGTTTATTTTGTTTTGGGTTTTACGTCACATCGACACAGTATAGGTGATATCGCTATGTTCCAGCTTTACTGGTGGAGGAACACCACAGGTGCCCTTCCGTGCATCATTTCAGGCACGAACGGGCACCTGAGTAGAACCACCGACGTTCCGTAAGCTAGCTGGATAGCTTCCTCACATGAAAGAATCCAAAGTCCCTGTCGGGATTCGAACCCACTGCGGTGAGGGGCAAGTGGTTTGAAGTCAACGACTTTAACCACTCGGCCACGGACGCCCCTCTTCTTGTTCATAATGTAAGATATCATTCAAATTAAGAAATGGACGTACCTTTATAAATTGTATTGCATTTTGTGCTTAATTTTATCTTAAATTATAATGCAACATGCATATGCTTTTAACACAAGGGTGGTACAGTTTTGATGTTTTTATTCTTTAATGTATCATTCCTAGACATAATTATTATATAAACTCTACATTTCGTTCATACTACTCAAAGTATGGAGAAGTTTAGGAGATAAAGATTTATTTAAAATGATAATATTAAGTGACAATATCGTGTGTAAAATGCATATACACAACCGTATTTTGTTTGTTTGGATTTTACGGCACGTCAACACATAGCTGGCCATATCGTGCCGAATGCTATAATAGGGTAAAACTTTGTAAATGAAAATCAAAGTGAACCAATTAGATCCTAGAATACAAATTTATCTCTTTCAATTAATGTATGATGTTTTTTGATGGGAATTGTATTAAAGAGTTCTTTGAGTGAATTTACAGAATAAAATCTATTACGGGCCTGTGAAAAATCATGACATTCAAGAAGAAAATGCTTGACAGTAAAATTTTTATTACAACCTACACAGAAAGGGGCATTGTCATTCGTGAGGAGATAAGCGTGGGTAAATTTAGTGTGTCCAATTCGGCATCGAAGAAGAACTGTTTGATCATGGCGGTTTTACAGTGATAGAGATGGTGACACATCAAGAGATGGGTTTATATGGTGAAGTTTATTAAAAACGGCATTGTCCCAATTTGTTTTCCATTCAGATGATACGAGTTTATTTACAGCCGGTCTAAAATCACAAGCAGGTAACAATAAGTCAGTTTTTTGAAAACTTAATGATTGTTTAGCTAAAGCATCTACTTTTTATGCCCCCGCCATGTAATGGCCGGAGCATATAGTGTTACCCTGTTCCGTCATTCCGTCCTTCCATCCTTCCGTCATTCTGTCATTCCGTCATCATCAGTTTCCGTTCATTATCTTAAGAACAGTTGCACACATTCAACTCAAATTTAACATATGGATATGTCATGAGAAAATACAGGTCAAGTTCGAATTTGGTCATGGTTCGATGATTTTTGGCAGAGTTTTGCCCCTTTTACTTTGAAAAATAATATGAAATTTCAGTTTCCGTTCATTATCTCCCCAACGGTACGACACATTCAACTCAAACTTAACACATGGATATGTCATGAGAAAATACAGGTCAAGTTCGAATTTGGTCATGGTTCGATGATTTTTGGCAGAGTTATGCCCCTTTTACTTTGAAAATAATATGAAATTTTCAGTTTCCGTTCATTATCTCCCCAACGGTACAACACATTTAACTCAAACTTGACATATGGATTTGTCATGAGAAAATACAGGTCAAGTTCGAATTTAGTCGTGGTTCGATGATTTTTGGCAGAGTTATGCCCCTTTTACTTTGAAAATAATATGAAATTTTCGGTTTCCGTTCATTATCTCCCCAAAGGTACAACACATTCAACTCAAACTTGACATATGGATGCGTCAAAGAAATGCGCAGGTCAAGTTCAAATTTGGTTATGGTTCAATGATTTTTGGCAGAGTTATGCCCCTGGCTTTCACTTTGAAAGTAATATCAAATTTTCAGTTTCCGTTTATCATCTCCCGTATTGTACAACACATTCAACTCAAAATTGACATATGGATATGTTTTTGGAATGCCCAGGCCAAGTTCGAGTTTGGTCATGGTTCAATGATTTTTGGCAGAGTAATGCCCCTTTCACTTTGAAAATAATATGAAATTTACAGTTTCTGTTCATTACCTACCCAACAGTGTTACATATTCAACTTAAATTTGACATATAGATATGTCAAAGAAATGGGCAGGTCAAGTTGGAATTTGGTCATGCTTTGATGATTTTTTGGCAGAGTTATGTCCCTTTCACTTTGAAAATAATATAGATACATCTTAGGAATAAGCAGTTTAAGTTTGAATTTGGTTGTAGTTCAATGATTTAAGACAAACTTATCTTTCCTGAATGTTTGAAAAATTTTGAACTTTCAGTTTCAGCACTCTTACTTTTAGCCATTATTCTGGCTACAAATATGCAATATGCTATATTTAAAAGGTTTAGACTGAATAATTTCAGTGCCTTGAACATTGTATGAAAATGGTTTGTGTTAACATTGAAAAGTTTTAAGGGCTTTGAACTTAAAAAGAAAAAAATAATTAATGCACCATCTGAAATTTTGGCTGCATGCGGTGGCATCCGTGGCATGATGACACATTTCTAGTTCATTTCCTCGTATACCTAAATGACTTGGAATCCAATATAACAGATTTTGTTTTAAGTATATCATGAAATCATAGGAAGTTTCTTTATCATGATATTGTCAGATTTTTAGCTCACCTGAGCATGCTCAGGGTGAGCTTTTAGGATCGATGATTGTCCGTCGTCCGTCCGTCGTCCGTCCGTTCTCATTTTGTTGTTAACACTCTAGCGGTCGCATTTTTGCCTCAATCATCATCAAACTTGGTCAGGATGCTTATCTAGTTGATAGCTCGGATGAGTTCGAACATGGGTCATCTTGGATGAAAAACTAGGTCACAAGAGCTAAAAATAGAAAAACATTGTTAACACTCTAGGGGTCACATTTTTGCCTAAATCATCATCAAACTTGGTCAGGATGTTTGTCTAGGTGATAGCTCGGATGAGTTCGAACATTGGTTGTCTCGGATGAAAAAGTAGGTCACCGGAGCTAAAAATAGAAAAACCTTGTTAACAATCCAGCGGTCACATTTTTGCCTCAATCATCATCAAACTTGGTCAGGATACTTATCTAGTTGATAGCTAGGATGAGTTCGAACATGGGTCATCTCGGATGAAAAACTAGGTCACAAGAGCTAAAAATAGAAAAACCTTGTTGACACTCTAGAGGTTACATTTTTGCCTCAATGATCATCAGACTTGGTCAGGATGTTTGTCTAGGTGATAGCTTGGATGAGTTCGAACATGGGTCATCTCAGATGAAAAAGTAGGTCACCGGAGCTAAAAATAGAAAAACCTTGTTAACACTCTAGCGGTCACATTTTGGCATCAATCATCATCAGACTTTGTCAGGAAGCTTGTCTAGGTGATAGCTCAGATGAGTTCGAACATGGGTCATCTCTGATGAAAAAGTAGGTCACTGGAGCTAAAAATAGAAAAACCTTGTTAACACTCTAGCGGTCACATTTTTGCATCAATCATCATCACTCTTGGTCAGGATGTTTGTCTAGTTGATAGCTTGGATGAGTTTGAACATTGGTCATCTCGGATCAAAACTAGGTCACAGGAGCTAAAAATAGAAAAATGTTGTTAACACTCTAGTGGCTACTGTTTAGATCCAAATATCCTGTTTATTGGTCTGAAAGTTTGTTTTGAAGTCAAGTTCGAACATGGGTCATCTTGGATGAAAAACTAGGTCACACCGCCCAAATATTAAAAAACCTTGTTAACATTCTAGTGATCACATTTTCGACTCAATTATCATCAAACTTGGTCAGGATGCTTGTCTAGGTAATTGCTCGGATGAGTTCAAAATCGCATGTGAAACTAGGTCACTGGAGCTAAAAATAGAAAAATCTTGTTAACACTCTAGTTGCTACTGTTTTGATCCAAGTATCCTGGAAATTGGTCTGAAAGTTTGTTTAAATGATTTCTAGGTCAAGTTTGAATATGGGTCACCTGGGTAAAAAACTAGGTCACACTGCTCAAATATGGATAATCCTTGTTAACACTGTAGTGGTCACATTTTTGACTCACCTGTCATGAGACTTGGTAGGTAATTGTTTGGATGAGTTTGATGAGTCAGGTGAGCGATCTAGGGCCATCATGGCCCTCTTGTTTATTTTTAATTGATATTAAAACAGAAAGCGAGTCAGAAAATATCACAAATTTATAATGAGTATGCTGTTCTATGTATGACAATGCTAAATCTATACTTTTTGCTTCAGCAGTAAAAAATGATGCATTATCTGGTAACCTCATACTGGATGTAAAATTGTTTTCAAACACAGCCGCACCTACCTTGTAACCTTCTTTTGAACCGTCCGTATAAATATGTATAAAATCTTCATGTTCTTCCTTAATTGCTAGAAACTTCTCTTTGATATGTTCAGGTGAATTTGATGACTTTTTTATATTTGAAAGGTTAATATTTATTTTCGGGGAATTATAAGTCCAAGGTGGTACATCCTCATCGTCATTTTGAGGGATTATGTCTGTTTATCTAAATCGTCTTTTAAACGAAGGCCAAATGGTTTAATTTCCCTTGGTTTCCAGTATCGTCCATGAACAGGCTCAATCAAACCGAGCCTGAAACATTTTCAATTGTGCCGTGTTGGGCTTTCTTTAGGGATTCTTACTTTCTCTATTTTATCGCCACATCAGCGTTGTTTGTGTCGTGTGGAGGCTGTAAAAAGTCGCCCCGTACATTCAATCAGAGATGTTATATTTCCGATCCTTAAAGATCATTCAGCACGATATTATTGTTGTGCTTGTGGTAATTTAGTTCTTTCTATTCGACTAATTTCTTGTTGGGTGGTTCCAGTATTCCTCACTTGAATACTGTTGAATCACCCTTTGGATATGTGGCCTGCTTTTTAAATTTGTCTTTTGACGTCTTATCTGTGATATGCAGGCTTCGAAACCTCTGATCCCCTTTCAAAATTCCATTTTATTTAGTTCCGCCCATTGTTTTCTCGTTTAAGGCACACGCATTTTTTTACTTCGGGACCATATGCCGCTTTTCATGGAATGGCACTTACGTGTCACATTGAAAGTTTCATGATAGCCGCCATATGAACACATCTGCGGATGTTTCAAAATTCAAAATTGTACTAGTTCATGTTAAATGTTGAATTCTGCTTAAGCCGGTGCTAGGGAGCGTGGACGGTAACTTGCACTTTCCAGTACCGTCCATGAACAGGCTTAATAAAACCGAGCCTGCAACATTTTCAATTGTGCCGCGTTGGGCTTTCTTTTAGGATTCTTACTTTCTCTATTTTGTTAACAATTTTTTCAGTATACAATTTCAATTGTTCTCATACTTTTCGATCAATAGCAGATAAGAAAATCGTCTACATATAGAGAACAGTCTATGCCTGGTGTAAGAGCGCTAGCAATTAGTTTATTTTAAGGCCAAAAAGTGTAACAGAAAGTATGCTTCCTTGAAGTACACCTTGTTCTTGTTAGTGGTCCTCAGAACAAGTTGAACCAAGTCTAACTTTAAAGTGCCTATCGTTTAGAAATCCAGAAATGAAAAGAGGAAGTCTGCCTCCTTTAGTTCAGCATCCTTTAGATCTTTTAGGATACCATATTTCCAAGTAGTATCGTAAGCCTTCTCAAGATCAAAGAAAATTGTTACCAGGTGTTGTTTATTTATAAAGGCGCCTCTAATAAAAGTTTCAAGTCGTACAAGATGATCGTTGGTACTTCGCTGTTTACGAAAACCTGACTGAAAATAAGTGATAATTCCATTATCTTCTAGATACCAAAGTAATCGATTATTTATAATTCTCTCGAATGTTTTGCAGAGGCAACTTGTTAGTGAAATTGGTCGATAATTTGTAGGGTCAGTTGAATCTTTTCCAGGTTTAAGGATAGGAATAACCATCGCATTCATCCAAGTGTTGGGAAATTTACCAGATACCCAAATTTTGTTAAAAATTTCAAGAAGCAAGTCAAAAGATTGGAATGGAAAATGTTTAAGAAACTGGTAGTAAATTTCGTCCGGTCATGCAGCACTATCGTTTGCAGTTTTGATTGAATTAATTAAGTCATCAAGACAGAAAAGTGTATTATAGTCTTCATCGTTTGTTGAATTAAAATTAATATGCTCTTTATCACCTTTACATTTATGTTGTTAAAATTGATTTGAATAATTGTTTGAAGAAGAGTTCTTTTCAAAAAATTTAGCCAAAGTTTCTGCAATATCCGTTTTTGTTTTGGCATATTGGCCATCACCAGTTTTTAAGTGAACAGTTGGACTCTTTTTATACTTACCACTTATGTTTCGTACTGCATCCCAGACTTTCCTAATAGGAGTATTTGAATAGATATTTGAAACAAATGATTGCCATGATTGGCGTTTAGATTGAAGAATTGATCTTCTAGCTTTGGCTCTAAATATTCTATAATTTTCAAGGTTTTCTGTTGTAGGGCGATGTTCAAACTTTTTAAGTGAAGCTTTTCGTATACGAACGGCTTTTTTACATTCATAGTTAAACCATGGTTTTTATCCCCCGGGCATATAGTAATTGAATCGTCCGTCCGTCCGTCCGTCTCCGTACAAGGTTAACCTAGAACGGCAAGTTGGATTTTTCTTAAGTTCTACCTGTACCAATGGCTTCTAAGTTTACACACTTACTAATCAATACAAAGTTCATGATCTGGGCAAGTTACATAACTCTGGCTTTCATATTTACAAAGTTATTGCCCTTTTCAGCACTTAGAAAATGAATAATGGTTAACAAGTTGGAAATATCTTAAGTTCTATCTATACTAATGACTTTATAATTTCCACACTTACTAATCAATACAAAGTACATGATATTGCCAAGTTATATTACTGTGTCATACATATTTCCTAGTTATTTCCCTTTTTTTCACTTTGAAAATAGGACCTTGTGTGGTTAACCTTTTTCGGCAAGTTGGATTTATCTTAAATTTCTCCTAATTGCTTAATTTCTTTTATGATATCTTTCATATTTAGTACGTGGATACCTTTGATGGTCTTCTAATTTTTTGTGGAGTAAGCGGTCTTTAGGGTCAAGGTCAAGGTCACTGGTTTAAAAATAATTTAAAACATTTTTGCTCATACAGCCTTTATTTTTTAGTTGATGTCTTAGTTTAATACAAACATGCCAAGGGAGGTCCTCCTTCTTTTGGTGTAGAAAGGGGTCATTTGGGTCAAGGTCAATGTTACCAATGTCAAGGTCACCAATGTTAAAAATTGATTTTTACATTTTTACAGGTGTATTGACCTTATTCTATAGACAGATGTTATTCATAATTGATAGAAACATAAACTTTGATGGAGTTAGTGGTCAGTTGGGTCAAGGTCACCAGTGCTAATAATAGATTTCTACACATTTTCTCATACAGCCTTTATTAATCTTTTACCCCATGAGCATATTGCGAAAAATCGCCGTTTTCATTAAAAAGCCTCCTGTTACAAGTTCATACTGCTATGAAACTTTTAAAAATGCTGCAGTACTGATGAGACTTAGCACAAAATGTTGACCCGACCATAGCCTCTGTGACAGCATGCTTAATAATTAATTTCCTGTGACCATGGCAACGGGGGGACGTCTCAAATTTGCCAAAAAATCACTATTTTGCATTGTTTTTTTTTCCATCAAAACTGATTTCAAAGTGCTGCAACTTCTCATTGAATTGAGATAGAGTAAAAGGCTTTTCTGTGTCGGTTACTAGTTACCATAAGATCGACCTGAGGCCATGTTTAACCTGTCACATGTCCAAAATTTTCTTGGCGATGAGGGGGACTCCACCCCCCTTCAACCCCCCCACAAACAGAAGGGGGCACATTCCCCTTCTGGCAACCCCCTGATGTAACATTTAGATGGGGACGGCGCCGAAAAAGTGGTCACTTTTTTAACAATATTTCTCAAACGAAAAACCAGTGTTAAGGGGCCTAAATAGGGCATTTGTTCACTGTTTGGGGCCTCAAAATGGGGGGGGGCGGCGGGGCAAAAAGCCGTCGAAACACGCTTATATGAGGGAAAAGGTTAAGTGACAGATATATTTTATGTTTGGTAGGAAGATAACTTGCATGGTATTCATCCTTTTGATTTGGGTGGAAATCAGTGGATCAAGGTCACTTGTGCTAAAAATAGATTTTTACACTTTTCCCCATACAGCTTTTATTTATTGACAGATGTATTTCGTATTTGGTAGGAAGATAACTTGCATGGTATGTAAGGGGTCAGTTGGGTCAAGGTCAGCAGTGCTAAAAATAAATTTTTGCACTTTTGCCCATACAGCCTTTATTTAATGACAGATGTATTTCATATTTGGTAGAACTTGCATGAAGTTGTAATTTCAACTTCACAATTCAGAGCAATGACTTGGCAACTTATACTTTTCACAATAACAAAATGCCATGACTTTGTCAAGCTATATAACTTGTGTTTACAATTTTTTGGCAATTTTTCGGTCCATAACTGAGTGAATGGGTAAACATATTTTGAAATATTGCTACTGACAAGAATCTGAGCCGGGGGCATTTGTGTTTAACAAACACGTCCTTGTTTTTATTTTGTTAATTTAATTATTTTTTGTTAATGGAATAACTTTGCAGGCAATCGTACGTAATGCTGAAGAGAACGTTTCAGTTTTATCAGCAGAAGTGAAATCAATTTCATTTTTTGCTACATCAATAGAACAAAGACTTGTAAATGTTTCCCAATCTGCTTTCTTAAATTTTAAAATTTGACGTCTTTCATCTGGTATAGAGTCATTTGATGTTAGTAACAATGGATAATGATCACTGCCGTACTGGTCATCTAAAACTTTCCAATCGAAGTCCAAGTATATAGCAGAGTGAACTATCAAGAGGTCGATGCAAAAAAACTTACCTGTAGCTGGATGTTAATATGAAGGTGACCGATTATTTAATAAAATAAGCTGAAAGTTATCTATCAATTTTTCAGTTATGTTACCCTTATTATTTGTAGAATTACTGCCCCACATAAGATTATGAGCATTAAAGTCGCCTAAGAAAAGGAAAGGTTATGGTAATTGTCGAACAATACTCTCAAGTTCATAACTTGTTACCGTTATATTTGGAGGAAGGTATAGAGAACAAATCGTTAGTGGTCGATGTAAGGTCACCTGCACAGTTATAGCTTGTAATCCTCTGTTATGTTTTAGTTCTTTTCCATAGCAATGCTTGTACCACCTGATGTTCTGGCGTTACTAGTGCATATATAGTAAAAGTGTATAATCATTTATAGAGAAATTATCTTTAGGAGATAACATAGTCTCCTTAAGACATTACACATTTGGAGAGACAGTTGTTTTTGGTCCTTGTGATTCAACAAGCTTTCGTGCATCTTGAAAGGAAATATGTTGCGTATACTTCTGACGAAGCATTTCTTTTTCCTTAAACCACAGGGGGCATGATCGGTAGGTGGCGTTATGCTCTCCTCCACAGTTTGCACATTTAACAGGAACATTACAAGTCTCATTTTTGTCATGGTTTGAGCTGCATCTGCGGCAAATAGTCTGCCTTAAGCAATTTGATTCATGGTGACCAAATTTGAAACATTGCATTGGGTTTGGAATGTAAACCGCAACGCGAACGATAAGGTAACCTACTCGAATCGATGATGGGAGAATGGGTGTGGAGAATGTTACAATAAGGCTATTCGTTGGCACTCGCTTACCATCTCTTGTAGTATGAATCCGCTTGACATTTGACACCTGCTGTGATTTTATCTCTTCAGCAATATCTGTCTCTATTATTCCTGCAAGGTCACAACATTTGATAACGCCCTTGCTGGAGTTTAGAGACTGGTGTGGTGTGGTAATTGCTTCAATGTTAAACAAGAGCCCAGTTTGAGCCGGGTGATGCTCCCCGAATAGGTTTTGGACACAGGAAAGTACACCTCTTGTAGTTTCAGGGTTATTTTTTTCAAAATTTTACTATTTCACGTTTAAATGTTGAATTCTGCTTAAGCCGGTGCTAGGGGGCGTGGACGGTAACTTGCACTTTCCAGTACCGTCCATGAACAGGCTCAATAAAACCAAGCCTGCAACATTTTCAATTTTGCCGTGTTGGCCTTTCTTTAGGGATTCTGTTTTTATCTATTTTATGTCCCTGGACAAAGTTCAAAGTGCAATAATTCCAAAATTAGGCAAGGCACAGTAACTGTTCTTTGCACTGCACTTCTAATCAATGTGATCTATCTACCTACAACGTTTCTTGTTGATATCTCTTATGGTTTCCTAGTTATGTCCCGGACAACTTCAAAATGTAAAAATGAACAAAGGGCAATTACTACAAAGTTTGGCAAGGTGGAGTTCAAGTTCTTGTGCACTGCACATCTACCCTTTGAGATCCATCTACCTACAATATGTAATTATGATATCTCTTGTAGTTTTAGAGTTATTTTCCGAACAAGATTTTTTTAAAAGGGGAGATAATTAAAATATTGGGCAAAACAGGGTTATTGTTTTTTTGTACTGCACTTTTTCTCAATCTACCAACAAAATTTCATTTTGATATATCTTATAATTTTAGAGTAATTTCCCAGACAAAGTTCAAAAATAAAAAATAAACAAAGAGCAATAACCCCAGAATTAGGCAAGGCAGAGTTATGATTCTTGTGCACTGCACATTTACCCATTGATATATATCTACCTACAAAGTTTCATGTTGATATCTCTTATAGTTTTACAGCTATGTCCTGGACAATATTTTTTTGAAAGGGGAGATAATTAGAAAATGAGGCTAAACACAGTTATGGTTCTTTTGCACTGCACTTTTACTCAATGAGATCTATCTACCTACAATGTTTCATCTTGATATCTCTTACAGTTTTAGAGCTATGTTTCGGACAAAGTTCAAAGTGTTAAAATTAACAAAGGGCAATAACTCCAAAATTATGAAAAAAAGAGTTATTGTTCTTATGCACTGCACATCTACCCATTGAGATCTATTTACCTACAAAGTTTCATGTTGATATCACTTATAGTTTTAGAGTTATGTCCCGGACAAGATTTTTCTATAAGTGGAGATAATTAAAACCGGGCAAAATAGAGTTATGGTTCTTTGATACTGCACTCCCCCTCAATGCCCTCTACCACTGTATGAAGTTTAAACAAATTATCTCTAAGGGTTTTCAAGTTATGCTCCGGACAAGACAACGGCCGGACAGACGGACGGACGGACAAGGCGCCGACTATATGCTCCCCCGATTTTTTTCGGGGAGCATAAAAAGCTGGTACATTTCAGAATAATGTCTGCTTGTTGTTTCCGCTCTACCTCTATCAAGAGTCTACCATTGCGGAGTTTCTTGATAGATTTAGGCGTACCAATTAGGACCGAAATTGTTTTTCTATAATGAAGGGGCTAAGTTCAGTGAGTGATTTGGAGCTGTTTGATTTTATTATCAGAAAACAGGGAAAACTTCCATCAATTGAAATGTTACAACTTGTATCCTCTTGCAATTTTCGTTTTTTTTTTGTTTGTGTATCCATGATAAAAGTATGAAAATTCGTCTCCCGGGTTCCCCAGCCACCTCGGACTCCAACATAGGGGTATGCGATGGACGGATATCCAGTCTCCGCATCACAAGGAAAGCAGAGAGATAAACTCGTATATATTGTAAATATTTACAATTAGCCCAGTAGCCACCGCATTGTTGGATATGTTATACTGTATTTACAATGCATATATGAAAGATTGTTTTAACATAACGGCACCCATCATTACAGTTTTAGTAGGAATAAATGGTATACTAGTATCACAAGTAGGAATCAAAATTTAAACTAAGATTTTTATGCCCCCTGGCATATAGTAATTGAACCGTCCGTCCGTCTGTCCGTACGAGGTTAACCTAGAACGGCAAGTTGGATTTTTCTTAAATTCTACCTGTACCAATGGCTTCTAAGTTTACACACTTACTAATCAATACAAAGTACATGATCTGGGCAAGTTTCATAACTCTGGCTTTCATATTTACCAAGTTATTGTTCTTTTCAGCACTTAGAAAATGAATAATGGTTAACCTAAAACGGCAAGTTGGAAATATCTTAAGTGCTATCTTTACTAATGGCTTTATAATTTCCACACTTACTTATCAATACAAAGCACATGATATTGCAAGTTATATAACTGTGTCATCCATATTTCCCAGTTATTTCCCTTTTTTCACTTTTGAAAATAGGGCCTTGTGTGGTTAACCTATTTCGGCAAGTTGGATTTATCTTAAATTTCTCCTAATTGCTTAATTTCTTTACTGATATCTTTCACATTTAGTAGGTGGATACCTTTGATGGTCCTCCAATTTTTTTTGGAGTAAGCGGTCAAGGTCAAGGTCACTGGTTTAAAAAAAATAAATATAAACCTTTTTTCTCATACAGCGCTTTATATTTTAGTTGATGTCTTAGTTTAATACAAACACCTCCTTCTTTGGGTGTAGTATGGGGTCATTTGGGTCAAGGTTAATGTTACTAAATGTCAAGGTCCCCAATGTTAAAAATAGATTTTTACATTTTTTACAGGTGTATTGACCTTATTCTATAGACAGATTATTATTTATAATTGATAGAAACATAAACTTTGATGGAGTTAGTGGTCAGTTGGGTCAAGGTCACCAGTGCTAAAATAGATTTTTACACATTTGCTCATACAGCCTGTATTAAGTGACATATATTTTATATTTGGTAGGAAGATAACTTGCATTGTATTCATCCTTTTGATTGGGGTAGGGATCAGTGGGCCAAGGTCACTTGTGCTAAAAATAGATTTTTACACTTTTGCCCGTACAGCTTTTATTTATTGACAGTTGTATTTAATATTTGGTAGGAAGATAACTTGCATGGTATTCTTCCTTTGGATGGAGTAAGGGGTCAGTTGGGTCAAAGTCACTTGTGCTAAAAATAGATTTTTACACTTTTGCCCATACAGCCTTTATTTATTGACAGATGTATTTCATATTTGGTAGGAAGATAACTTACATGGTATTCTTCTTTTGGATAGAGTTAGGGGTCAGTTTGGTCAAGGTCACCAGTGCTCAAAATAGATTTTTACACTTTTTGCCCATACAGCCTTTATTTAATGACAGATGTATTTCATATTTGGTAGGAGATAACTTGCATGAAGTTAAATATTTTTCAACTTCACAAGTCAGAGCAATGACTTGGCAACTTATATTTTTCACAATTACAAAATGCCATGACTTTGTCAAGTTATAAAACTTGTGTTTACAATTTTTTTGGTGATTTTACTGTCCATAACTGAGTGAATGGTTAAATTTTTTTTGAAGTATTGCTACTGACAAGAATCTGAGCCGGGGGCATTTGTGTTTAACAAACACGTTCTTGTTTTAATAATTTATGTGCATTGAATTGTTTTCATGTCGGGACTGTGTAAGTTCAATGGAATCTTTAAGTATTTGAGAAATATATATCCAAGGGCAAGGCATGACCAGCCGATTGACCAAAATGCTGGGCTCACTTGGTCACCCGTCTACCCTAAATCAGCGGCCAAATCAGTGTGTTAGGAGTACTGGAGATCCTTGTGTATCCTTTAACTACCAGGACTCTCTTTTCTAGGTTACGGGACGCTGCCCTCGGCACATAGGCAGTCAGGGTGTTGGCCATATGTCCGTCATACAGGTCCACAACAGCGCACCCCATAACGGACATATGTTACTCCTCCTCACCACGTAGAGGTACCCCAAAGAGGAGGCCGTATTTTTGTAATGTGTACACAATGGGCCACTATCTAGTATTACAGTTATACATTCCAATCAGCGTTTTTTTTTTTTAAGTAAAAGGTTGGTTGAAAAAACATGCAAAATCTCTCTTAGTTATATAATTTAGGCATATAGCTTCAATCTGTGCATGCTTTATGGATTTTTGTCCTTTTACTTATTTGACAATTTATCGTCACTGGAAATGTAAGAGATGTACTGAATGATAGCCTGTGAAACTGACAAATTTTCTTTTGTCCACTGTTTTCGGTTTTCTCTGTTTTATGTTTTTTTTCTAGAAAAATCGAATGGATTTGCAATTTGGCTGCAAAACCATTGCTCTATGAACCACATGCTTTATTTAGTTGTTAAACGAAGGTAGATGCCACCTGCTCTTTTATTTTGCCTGAATGTTCAATATCATGATAATACTCTCATTTCACTTGGTATATGTTCTCCTCTGATGAGCATTATCAGGATTGATAATTTGTGTATATAGAAACATATATTACACACAATTCACATTCTTCAAGCTTGGTTTTTGCTTTGGAGAAAGGATATTCGGTCTAATCCACGCGCAACCTACTTTGCAACAGTAGATGGAGCGATTTATATAAGAATTTCATATTTATGATTGCGATATCAATTTCAATTACGTATATGTTTTAGGTAACACAAACACTTTATATGTCCGTGGTACTGTTTTACAAAATGTATAAGTACGGGTTAAAACTCAAAAGTTTAAGCCATTAGAATCGTTCCGGATAATTGTTCTTTATAAATCTTCAGTACCTTAATTTATTAAACATGTATGTTCATGTTAGGCTATTTCCGCTGTTTTTGAAAAGGCTATGCCATCATGACAAAGCATTTGAATCATGAACATGTTGGTCATCGTACTAACACAAAGTCTCAACAGCAGGCTAAGCTTCTTGAATGGGGCAATTTCCGTTTCATACTCATAATTATCTCTTCGCGTTTGTTAATACATAATCGGTCAAGCTGTTTTGCACTATTCCCTGCTTATCATTTTTTTATTCAGCATCGCTCTTAAAATTTAACGTCTCTTGCTCATAATTGAGAAAATGTAAAGTTAATTTTTATATACATGTATACATTCCAAAGTAACATAACACATGATATCATAGTTGACTCTATCCAGTTCCATGTCTATGAAGTTAATTTTACATTGAAAATTTCATTGTTCTTCTCACTGAGACACTGAAGTATTGAGCTCTATTAAAAAAAGGACAGGTTTTAAATTATATTCGGATAATAACACGTATATCAAATACGTTAAATATATATGTTAAATATGACATGTCTTGTATTGTATGTGTTTATGTGTACTTAATACTGCCCATCTTTAGTTAAAACATGAACATGAAACAGGAATTATATATTTTCATACTTTTCAATATTATATTACTTTTGTTAATATAACCGCCAATTATGTGTGGCGAAAAACATGTATATATGTTTATGCTAATAAATACTTTCACTTTGAATATTTCCTTTTTTTCAGGTTATATTCGAAATGTTTGTTTTTCTGAACTTGTTTTCATTTTTACCAGTTTTCATTTTTTATGTTCCCAAAGGGCAACATATACATGTAGTATCCGGTAATCTTGTCTGCGCTTCATCTAAAAAAAAAAAAAAAAAAAAAAAAAAACGATGGGAGAAAAACTTCACTGGAATGTTTGTTACCATGCCTAGTTGTGCAAAGTATCTTGACTTTCGCTTGTCCGCGTTTCATCACCAAAGCCGATAGGTGATTGCAGTGAAAATTCACAGGATTGTTTGTCACCAAGCTTACTGTGGCATAGTTTCTTGATTTTCTGCTATTTTTAGCACAGTTACGACCCCTTATTGGCCATTTTTTAAGTGAAATAAGCTTTTTCATGCTACAATACCAAAACGGACGGGGGTTTCAGTGAAAATTAACAGGATTGTTTGTCACCAATCCAAGTCGTGCAAACTCTATTGATATTTTGCTTGATTTTTTGCATAGTCATGGCCCTTAATGGTCTATTTTCGAGTAAAATTATCTTGTCCACGCTTCATCTCCAATTTGTCACCATGCCTAGTTGTGCATAGTATCTTGATTTTCCGCTTGAATTATTTTCGCACAGTAATGACCCCTTATTGGTTAATTTTCCAATAAATTAATCTTGTCCTCACTTCATCACCATAACCGTTAGGGGCTTTCAGTGATTTCGCCCTTAATACCTTTTGGCACAGTTATGGTCTCTTAATGGTCATATTCGAGTAATAGGCTTGTCAGCCTTCATGTTCAATTAACAAGTAACAAAAGCTTGTCCATGCTTCATCTTTAATAGCTGGGGAATTGGGAAGTATCACTGAAAATTCAAAGTGTTTGGTTGTCACCATCTTATGTATAGTTTCTTGATTTTTTACCCGATGGGAACTTTCAATGAACATTAATTTTATAAAAATTGTTTGTATGGTGGCATGGTTTTCCAAGCCTAGTTGTGCATTGTGCAAAGATTTTGTGCATTCGTTGTTGGTACAGTTATGGGCCCTTGATAATGAATTTCTTTAGTTGAATTTGTTTAGACTTTTTTCTGCTACAGTTCGAAAGGAATTTCAGTGAAACTCAAGGAATGATATTCATCAAAGACGATGGAGCGTATATTACGGGTATTTTGGCATTTATTGCGATTTTTATGTCAAAGCTTCCTTTTGGTGATCGTCTCCTGTGATGGCCTTTGACTCAGTTCATAACACATCCTGGCCGGATATTCTGATTTTGTTTACAATTTGTATGCGTGACAGGTAATTGTCTTACTTGACTGATAAAACTTTCAGGTTTATTTGGTTTTGAGAAAACTGAGTTCAAAAATAAGTGTTTCGTTAAAAAAAAGATTGATATAAACTTTCAAATAAAGTTGTTTTGATACATAATGATCATGAGGTATATTTGTTATATGTCACGTGTAGCTGTAGCTTTGTCACATCCACAGCCGTTGATCATCATCTTTTCTAATTAAAAGTGTTAGGTAAATTTTACATATTTTTTCATATATTACTATTATTATATAATAGTAATTCATCGCATTGTTCTTCTATCTCCTTTTGCATTTAATATTTTCTCTTTATATATTTTTTATCTATATTATATAAATTATCTTTTAAATCATTCTTTACTTGTGAGCACTCACATCACCAGCATTGACATCAAAAGCCCCCATTTCACCTTCAAACTTATCAACACATTTTTTAACCGTCAATGTCTACATCAGCTCTTATATAATCAGCATTGTCCCCACTAGCCCTAATTTCACCAGCATTGATATCCATACCCATCCCACTATCATTATGCTCGCCAGCCATATAAACAGCATTGTCACTATTAGCTCTTATTACACCAACACCATCATCACAATCCACTTTTATCATTGTTATTGTAATCATCAGCACTTGATCACCAGCAGTGGCCCCTTTAACCATCTTCAGCACTTATACCACCAGGACCAATATTACTTGTATTGTTCCAATTAGCCGTCATATTACCACCAATGTCCAAAGTAACTATTACTTAACTAGCATTATCCCCACTTACCTTATATTACCTGCATTGTCCCCACAAACTATAATATCACCAATATTGTCCCTAAATTCCATAACATCACTAGCATTGTCCCTACTTACTATACTATCACCAACATCGTCCCCGCGAACTATGATAACAATAACAACAGCATTTTCCCCACTATTACATCAGAACGTTCTGACAGTTTCCAACGGTGACATTCCTGCATCCGCACAAAACTGGATTACCGTACGTTGCGCCGCACGTTCATCAAATGTCGTCATTTTTTCTTGTTTTTGTTAACAACCTCTGACCCGTTTAACGTCGCTGAACAACCGGAAATAACGTCATTTGTTCAAAATTTTAACAGATGACGTCGGATTGTTTGTGCAAGACGTACACGAGTATTTTGGTAAAAAAACGTACGATATAAGTTTTTTAAAAAGGATTGGAACAGCTACATGAATTTCTAAAAAATTGAAAACTTTGACGTGCGCCGGGTTACCACACCGCACAAGGTTTAAATCAAAATAATTTTTATATCAAGT